>NW_015386247.1:3592-13944 GCF_001527695.2 Protobothrops mucrosquamatus | reverse complement strand
GCGGCTCACAACATATTAAAAACATAGACACGCCTACAACCCCACCGAAGTAAAACCAATTAAAACCAAATATTTAAAGTTGTATTATTTAAAAATTACACCTAAAATAAACCCAATTTAAAATCCTCCCTAGGCCAGGCCCGCTTGCTGAAAAAGCCATGTCTTGAGGGCGCGGCGGAAAGTAAGGAGATCCGGAATCATCCGGATCCCGGGGGGTAGTTCGTTCCAGAGGGTGGGGGCACCCACAGAGAAGGCCCTCCCCCTGGGGGTCGCCATGGGTAGACAAACCATGGGTACCATCCATGGGTAGACAAACCATTGCTTGCCACAAGCTCAGTGGTGGGATTCAGCCGGTTCGCACCACTTCGGCAGAACCGGTAGCTAATTTTTTTGTTGCCCAGGCCCAGAATGGACTTCCGGAAGCGGCATCCACACAGAGAACCGGTTGTTCACATATTTGAATCCCACCACTGCACAGGCTCCAGGAATGATCTTGAAGGAGGAAACCATTATGATCCTTATGATTATTGAAAATTCACAGCCACTGAAATAGACTTAAATACCAGCGTTTTAGATTGACATTATGGTCCTTGATGGCCCCAGCGTGCCTAGTGAGTTTATGCAAAATTAATACTAACTCTCCATGAATGGGATCCAAAGTGATGACTGGAGTGATGCCTGGTCTTGTTACCTGGGACTTTCTTGGGATGATGGACTCCAGTGAAATGGATACTAAGCTGTCTTTCAGCTGTCCCCAGAGAGGGAACATTGGGAACCTGACATGGCAGGTTGTTTCTTGGAGATGGTCATTGCCTTGCTTTAAAAAGGGGGTGTTATCGCAGGGCAATCTTGAAAGAGACTGTGGTATGTCATTCTTTAAGAGGCCCCTCCTAGATTTTTCTCTACTTGATAGCTATCACTCTGTCTTTAATCTTCAGTTCTTTTTTTTTTCTTGTCAAAGCACCCTAGAAGACCAGGATTATTAGGATGATGCACCCAACCTGGTTCTCTTGAGCCTCTCCACCGTCTTTGATACCATTGACCATGGTATTATTCTGGAATGCCTGCAATTGGTAGGGATTAGAGGGCCAGATTTCTCATAGTGCCCCACCTTAGTAGTGGGCAGTTCTGGGTATTGGGGAGGGAGAGAGAGAGAGCAAACAAGTAGTTGCCTCTCTTTGAGGTGGCCTAGAATTTGGCCCTTTCTCCCATGGTCATTTATATGAAACCACTGGGAAAAGTCATCTATCAGTTTGGGGTAAGATGATATGAGAGAGCCTGCTTGTGGCTTCCCCACAATTTCATGAAAGGGATAAGGGAAGGCACTGCTTTTCTGGGACATTAGAAATCAAATTGTTCCCGTGCAGTATTGTTACCTTTTCTATAGATTATTAAAAACTAAGCTATTTTAAAGCTGTTTGGGATATGAAAGGATGCCAATTATTGGTTGAATGTATATGTAACAAGAGATTGGTTAGATTGTTCTGTTTTACTCTTCTTTGATGCAATACTTTTTCTGACTGCAGTGGGGACAAATCCATCCATCAATCAAACAAGCCCATAGAGGAGCCTGGAATTCTATCTGAGCATTTGTTTCATCCAATCTAGTCTTAATTTCCGTCATTGGTAGGATTGTACAAAATCAAAGGCAGAAGTCTAGAATCTGGAGATGCCAACAACTAGGTCTTGATTAATTCAGCCAACTAGATATTCTAAAAATGGTGGAATTTTCTAATCAATGCACAATATTCCCTGATAGTTTAATTTGTAAATTAAACAAGACCAGCTCATCTTCCACTGGTATTGTCTGATGTCTTATTGTTTGGTTTTGGCTTGGCACAATGTATAAATGTAATCCTGTTTGCATGCCATTGTTCGTGCTATAATGCTTTATGTAAAAATCAGGCTATTAGATATTGTTCAGCAAATCATGGTTAAAGCAAAATATGATCCAGCTGCTAGCACATTGTGTGGATCTATGACTGTTAAACGTTATGAAGAAGAAACTCATAGATAATGATGACAATAACTCTGACAATGATTGTACCTTCAAGTCAGTGTTGGGTCCTTGTGACTGCCTAGACAATTCTTTGCAGTTTTCTTGGCAAGCTATGTAGAAGTGGTTTGCCATTGTCTCTTTCCTAAGGTCAAGAGAGAGTGACTGGCTCAAGCTCGCTTGATGCCTAAGGTGGAACTGGAACTCAAAGTTTCCTGGTTTCTAGTCTGATACATTGAACCAAACTGGCTCTCTAATGATTTAGATATGATCTAATCCTTTCTTCTGTTAGGCAGGTCCTTCCAATTCTCTTTGCACAGGTCAAGGATCAGCTAGGGAAGGTTAAAGACAGAGGGTTAATAGCATCAGCTCCCTAGAGCCTCTATTCTGAGCAAATTAGTCTGCTCTCCTTCCATACTATCAAGAACAAACACGATGAGTTCTATCATGGGATGTCCTCATCAACACTTTGGGCTGCTGTCCCTGTCTCTCCTTCAGCGAATTCTATGAAGAAGTCCTTGGGGCCACGTTCATATGTAGCTTGTCCCAGTGAGATTGTAAAACGTAAGATCTATCTGACCCTCCAGCAAGGAAGAGGAACTCATGAGATCTGCCAGATATGTTGGTGCAAGATTATTCAGGCCTTCCTGGTTCAAATCCACTGTCTGGGAATGCTCTTGACAGTTAATTGACAGCTGGTGTGTTTTTAAAACATTTTCCATTCTAAAATGCAGCATCCCATCAATGTCATCTCTCTAGTGGCCACTTCAGATGCCTCAGCTAAAAAACACAAAATAACTGTGGAATCATATGTTTCCTAGCGCACTGGATCGCTGAATTCATCACCCAGTGCCTCTCGTGTTTTTCTTTGATTGAATTTTATGATTTCTTCACGTTGCAGGGAAACTATTCCAGCATGTCCTTTTACAATTGATTAGAAATTAACACAGCTCCATTCCAGCTACCCAGCCTGATCCTTTCACGCTCTCACCCCAGAAGCCACTGAGCCAAACAAAAATATATGTGTTTATAGCTTCAGCAGGGATGATTACAGCAAGCTTCCTGTTCCACCACAATTAAACAAACTGTGGCTTATGACAATATGTAAACTCCCCCAGCCAGTCCTTTCTACTGAGCTGTGTTCTGTTGCTCACACACATTTCCGAGACTGGCTCTATCCTGTCTTGTTCCTATGTGGCCCTCATACAAATCTACACTTAAAGGTTAGACCTCTTACAATGAATGAAAGGTTTTGAAAGTAGAACACTATAGCTCTCAAAACTCTGGGTGTGAAGAGGCCAATACACCAGCAAAAACCTGCCTAAGCGATACAACGAAGTACTTGGAGAACACTGCGATGTAGAGACTAATTTTTTTACCTCTGATATTAATAGTTTATCATAGAAAGAGAGAAAAACTGCAGTAGAAGATATGGATGTGCATATGCTGGTGGAGAGCCATTTTTATTCCTATTCCTAATTTTTTTCCAGCCATTATCGTCACTCCCCAGTGTTTCAGCCTCAACTTGATTGGGTGAGTCCTCACCACAAGTCATCCTTAGGGTAACCCTGAATGCCAACATTTCTCCTTCAAACATGCTTTGAAGCAATTCCTCTTCAATTGCAACCCAGCCCAGATCAAAACCGCTGAGTGGCCCAAAAGAGATTATTGTGTGGGAATACAGCATGGCACAGAAGTCATGTTTGGATGTGCCCTGCAGGTACTGCACTTTGCTGTGGGCATAGTTTAATCTGAGGGAAACTACCAATCTGAAACCCTTTCGGGATGTGACCTCTGAAAGCCTCCGTACCATATTATCAGGCTGAAACGTTTAATGCATCTGGAAGGGAAAATTATTAGGCACAAGGGAAACAATCATACTAACGGGTTAAAATTATTTTGATCAAATTTAAAAAGAGTTTTCTCAGTTTTGACTTGGTATCATCATCTTCTTTGGTGAACTCTGCTGCTCGGAAGGCGGCCCAAGGCATGCAAGCGAAAGGCCCTGTTTTTCTCATCCACCACCTGCCCCCAACACATGTTGCAAGTGACAATAAGCCACACTTCAGAGGAATGATTTGTAAGCTGCCCAGAGTTATTGACTGAGATGAGAGGCTACAGAAATTGAATAAATAAAGAAGCAGTTTTCTTCACATTCTTTAATCAAACTCAAATTGGAAAAGAAAACATTTTCTGGAGGTAACCCAGAGTGGGTGTGAACACACAACTCAGAATGAACTCTACATTTGTGTTAACAGATTACTCTTTTTACAATTTAATATTTGTTTGTTTTAATTCTGGGTTTTCTTACATTGGGGTCCTTGCAGATACTTACAGTAATTAATATAGTGTAGCACAGGAAAGTAAGCCACATCAAAATATTAATTGTTTTGATCACAACAGATCAGCTGATTGAGGCGTGCAGAACTGATACACATTCAGACGTGCTTCTTTGTCCTACATTGGAGCTGTTTAGTAGCCCTAGCATAGATTCTGACTGGAACACAGCTTGTTTATATACTGCTCAAAAAAATAAAGGGAACACATCCTATAGGATTTCTCATAGGGTGTGTTCCCTTTATTTTTTTGAGCAGTATATATTTAGCCAAAATATTCACGACATTTATTCGTTGATCCTTTTGGAAATAGGAGTGCCAGGAACTGAACCCAGGACTGAACCCAAATTAGGATGCACACCTTGCATATATAGCTACACGCTACCACTTGCTGAACCTCAGCTGTGGTACTGAAGAGATTGAATGTGCTTCTGGCCAATAGGAAGCCAAGGAAATTGTCCCTTTATGGTAGGACAGCTGCCGATTCTTCTGTACTGCCATTCTATTGGCCCAGAGCATGTTAAGAAGATCCTTACAGTGGCTTCAGAGGCAATGCTGGAGCAGTTCTTTGTGGCATCTAAAAGCCTTTTATCATACTGTCCAGTATCAAAGATATATCAGATTTAAGAAGAAGCTTATGAGTTGATGCCTTGCTTCTTTGAGTAGAAGCCTACACCAGATTGAATATCTGCTCTCAGCGTTTGGTCTAGTCTTCAGTGTCTTTCCATAGGTGCTGCCCTGTGGTCCAGATCCAAAGGAAAAGAGAGATCTGGAGCTGTAGAAATGGCAAGGAAGGAAGCAGATCTAGGCTGCTCGTTTTGTAAAGGAAGACTGTATTGATTCAGGAGACAGAGGACTCTCTGTTATTCGAAGGTTTTGGACAGAGATTTGGAAGATGTCTCTCAGGAATGTTGTAGGAGCATCCAGCATGGATATGCTAAATCAGGGGTAGGCAACCTTGGCTCTTTTATGAGTCGTGGACTTCAACTCCCAGAATTCCTGAGCCAGGAATTCTGGGAGTTGAAGTCCACGACTCATAAAAGAGCCAAGGTTGCCTACCCCTGTGCTAGACTGAGCACTGATCTGGACAAGTTGAGCTCCAAATTCTGTTCTGATCATAAATTTAAAGTGGGAGGGCTCTCACAAGCTCCTGAGAAGGAAGATAGGATATGCGGGAATTAATAAATGATGCATGATGGTGAACTTTTTTAAAAAAATGTATATCTCACCTTTATTACTTTATAAGTAACTCAAGGAGACAAACATACCTAATACTTCTTCTTATTTTCCCCACAACAACAACAACCCTGTTAGGTGGGTTGGGTGAGAGCCCCAAGCCACCCAGCCACCCACCCTGCCAAAGGCATGACCAGAACTTTCCATCTTCTGGTTTCTAGCCTAGCGCCTTAACCGCTAGACCAGACTGTCTCTCTTGTTTCCATAACACATAGTGATAGTCACCAATCTTGGCAAATTTAAAAATGGTAGACTGATGCACGGTCCTTAATGGCTACTTCTTTAGATAGTTATGTGCCTCTCTGTGATTAGGATGGTTCTGATATACGTTCTTGGGGATAACAGACAGAAGCGTGCTCTTGTGCCCCTCTCCAGATTGGGGTCCCCCATGGCCATCTGGCTGATTACTTAGGACTGGAATGATGGTCCAGATGGCCCTTGAGACTTACCCCCCAAGATGAGAGTTGATTTATTTACTTAGAGCAACAATGACAGAAGCTTCCCAAGTTTCCTAAATACGTCTAGCATAACTCAGAATGTGCTTTTGAAAGAATCAAATCAGGATCAGGTTATCATCCAATCCCCCCCCAGTCCCCCAACCATGGTCTCTGGAATCCCAGGAAACAAGGAGATGACATGTCTTGGCAATAGAAATATTTTGTTTCTTTATATAAACATGTATATTCTGCAGTTCTAGTTCTTGGGAGCCATTCAGGATGGTTATCAATGGTTGTAACCTATAACATTTGATTTGGATGTTTTGCATTATTTGGAGATCTGAAACCTGAATGTAACAAAAACTTCTAAGTATATTCAAAATGTCAATTTTCCTGCTATATATTAAGGTGGCATTTCCTACTCGATCTTGGCTGATTTTAAGAAACGTTAGGCAGCTTGGGACCTATAATTAGTTCTTGGATGGGAGACCACTAGGAAATCCTATCAGAGTGGACTATAACTAGAAATTGAAGAAACACTCAAAGACAGCAGGGTCAAACTGCTTCTGTTTTGCTGCCTTTTGGTAACAAAAGGAAAATCAAAACTGAACTTTCCATAAATCAAGATCAACTTGTGAAAGTCTTGCCTTTTCCTCCATAATAAAACTACAATCCTTTTAAAAATAATAATAGTAATAAAAAATATAATTCAATGAATTTCCTGGTTAGCAAATGCCACCATATCGCTCCAAGGTGAACCGGTAGGTGGCGCTCCCCACTTGCAAATCAGACCAAAGCCAATTACATGTTCAATATCAGTGGAAATCATTGCTGTTGATAGAGATAAATGGGTAACACACCACCTATGTAACAATAGTTTTATTTAAGATGAACTTTTCATCAGCTGCTAATCATGATTTTTAATGCTTTGCTTTGCATTTTCTGTGGAGTAAAACCTCAGGAGAACCTACTCTTGTGTGGAAAATGAAAGGGCATTACAAAAAAAATGAATGTACATGGATTCTAAATATTTCAGGTTGTATGACTTTGTGTTTGACCTTAGCAGAAGATGAACTAATCCTGCAATATAATAGACTTTCATAGAGATATGGAAAATGGCTGCTTTTTTATCTCGGTTGCCATGGGAACCATCAGGGAGAAGGCCTAGCTGAGATGCAATAGGAGGTTATTTTTACACACGAACACATATAACCTTTTTATGTCGAAAAACAGTAGGACACAGTGAGTATCCAGAAATTATACATTACAAATCCAATAATTATTTGCTTGTGTCCAGGTAAAAATCTCCCTTGTTGACACTTACATCGACATTTTTTTACATGTTCAACTTGTAAACGTTTTTGAGAAAATTATCCTCGGTTTCACCCAATTTTTTTTCTTTCTAAATGTTGCCCTTTTTTTTTGCTCTGGTTTTCCTCCAGTGGTTATACAGTAGTTTCTTCTAAACGGATTAAATGAAGAAACAGAGCATGTTCCATTACAACAAGAAGATGATGATGGTATTATTTTCACTGTTTTGCTTTTCAGGGCAGGATCTGTGGAAGAATGTAACTTACACCCTTTCTTCCCTAACCCTAAAGTTGTGGAAGGTTTATTCAAGCCTTCAGCGGGGTGGGGTGGGGTGGGGTGGGGGTGTTGCTATGAACTCTGTTCTGAATCCGGAGGGGAACTTCTGGGGGAGATCTTCGTGGAACTAAGGTCCTGGGGTGCTCCTTAGATTCCCTTCTCTCTTTCAAATCTCTTTCCGTGTCACTTGGAAAGTACCGACCGGAGTTATCGAGCTGGAAAGGCCTGTTTTGGAGCTAGACAGGGCAGGTTTCCTTCTCCAGAAATCGGCAGGGGCCATCCGTCATCTTCCCCTTTCCCCTCAGGTCATCGGAGTGCCAAGGCCAGCAAGAAACACGAGTGATCCTGGTTTCTGAAGTTAAGGCTCTCTGTCCTAGCACAAGAATCGAGGTGGCGTAAAGGATGGTTTTCTAAAGAGAAGGTCACACATACCACCCCAATAAAACATGCCACACATTTAAGACATCTCTCCCACCAGGACACATCAATAGTATCTATGGGGGGGGTGTTTTCCACTGAACTTTGATGGAGAGGAGGAGGCAAATTGAAGAACTTACATCCAGCAGGCTTGAGAAGGGGCTGGACAGGTCTTCTCTTCCCAGGACTGGGGGGATGAGGGAAGAAACTGAGGGGTGGGGTGGGGGAAAACACAAAGGTATTTCAAGTGTTTGGGATGCATTACCTCAAGAAAGGCTTGGAAACCCAATGGGGGTGAAGGGTGGGTTCTCTCTTCCTAAGAAGAGGGAGTCAAGCTATTTTCCAAGGCGCCTGAAGGCAGGACAAGAAGCAACCGGTGGAAGCTAACCAAAGAGAGAAGCAACCTAGAACTAAGGAGAAACTTCCTGACAGTGAGAACAATTAACCAGTGGAACAACCTGCCTCCAGAAGTGGTGAATTCTCCAACACTGGAAGTTTTTAAGAAGAGACTGGACAGCCATTTGTCCGAAATGGTATAGGGTTTCCTGCCTGAGCAGGGGGTTGGACTAGATGGCCTCCAAGGTCCCTTCCAACTTTACTACTACTACTACTATTATTATTATTATTATTATTATTATTATTATTATTATTATTATTATTATTATTATTATTATTATTATCCATTGGTAAAGGGAAGGGAGTCCTCCTTAAAAAAACCAAACCTAGTCGGACAGCAAGGAAAAGCAGGACATTGGTGCAATCTTGCTTTTTGAACCTTCTCTCAGCTGTGGTGCTGTGGTTTGTGGTCCAGCCTATCATGAGGTAGACAGATCTTTCCTGAGCTATCCATCAGGAATTGTTCCCACCGGGGCACCGGAGTCTGGAGAAAAGGGCACCCCTCACTTCGGATTTGGCCAAATCAATCCATCAGGCTAGAGTTGGAAGGGACCTTGGAGGTCTTCTAGTCCAACCCCCTGCTCAAGCAGGAGATCCTATACCATTTCAGACAGGTGGCTGTCCAGACTCTTCTTGAAAGCCTCCAGTGATGGAGCACCCACAACTTCTGGAGGCAAGCCGTTCCACTGGTTAATTGTCCTCACTGTTAGGAAGTTTCTCCTTAATTCCAGGTTGCGCCTCTCCTTGATTAGTCTCCATCCACTGTTTCTTGTCTTGCCTTCTGGTCCTTTGGGAAATAAATTGACTCCCTTTTCTTCTCGGCAGCCCCTCAGACACTGGAATGCTGCCATCGCGTCCCCCTTAGTCCTTCTTTTCTCTAGACTAGCCAAACCCAAACCCTGCAACCCTTCTTGATGTGTTTTATTCTCCGGGCCTTCAACCATCTTAGTTGCTCTTCAAAGACCCCTGGAGCTGCTCTGTAGATTGACTTGGATGGCCAGGGTGGGAGGACACCAGGCGGGCCCCCGCGTCCAACGAAGCAGCGGGGAAAACTCCGGAGTCTCCCTGTCCCAGATAAACCAGTTGCGAGCGCACCGAAAACTTAGCCGGATCCTTCCCCAGACCCCTCTCTTCCTCGCGGAGCTAAGACAAACGCCGCTGAGGTCAGCCAATAGCCCGACGTCCATTTAGCGAAAACGAACCATCTCTGCCGGTCTTCGTCCTCCTTGTTTTCTCCGACCCGGCTTGGCCCCTTGCAAACAGCCCCTTCCCTGCCCAGGCCGTCCATCCATCCCCCGGGCCTTCCGACGGGTCTCCCAAGAGCTCCTTTTTCCCAGGTGGGGCGACCGGCGAGTAATCTGCCGACATCTGGTTCTTCCTTTTGCCTCGGGACCGCTTCGGGGCCCCCCTGCTTTTAGTCAGACCCCCCCCTCCCCTCCCCTCAATCCTAACCAGCGCTTGACTTTATTCCAGGGAACAGAGCTGGAGGGCTTCCCAGGAGAGGCTCAGCTCGCTGGTCGGAACCCCCCACAAGCCCCCCATCCCCTGCGATTTAGCTACCCCTGGAAAGGGGTACAGCACGCCCTCTGTTCATAAAAGCAAGAGAGCCCACCACCATCACCACCACCATCATCTTAATACTGTTGTTTTTGTTATTTATTATTATTATTATTACTATTATTAGCATTACTACTCTATTATTATTATTATTATTATTATTATTATTATTATTATTATTATTATTATTATTATTATTATTATTATTATTATTATTATTATTATTATTATTATTATTATTATTATTATTATTATTATTTCTTCTTTCCTCGTGCCCGCCCTCCCGCCTAATCTGCCGATCAAACGCGCCGGGATCTGCTCTGGTAAATGATGCATTAGATGCGGCGGCTGTATTTGTCGTGCGACTTTTGAAAGGGTCCCGATAATCTG
>NW_015386247.1:0-3268 GCF_001527695.2 Protobothrops mucrosquamatus | reverse complement strand
TTATTATTATTATTATTATTATTATTATTATTATTATTATTATTATTATTATTATTATTATTATTATTTCTTCTTTCCTCGTGCCCGCCCTCCCGCCTAATCTGCCGATCAAACGCGCCGGGATCTGCTCTGGTAAATGATGCATTAGATGCGGCGGCTGTATTTGTCGTGCGACTTTTGAAAGGGTCCCGATAATCTGGAGGCGAGAGATAAGAAGCAGCATTTATTCAGCGGCACTTTGGAACCAATTTCCAACCCCGCTCAACCCCATTCTCCCGCAGCCTCCAGGAGCCCAGGAGATAAGGATTGGACTATTCATTATCTTCACCGGGAACAAAGATTAGCTAGCAGAGATGAAAAATTACTCCCGGAGAGTAATAATCAGGGGGGGGGAACCTCGGGAGCTGCTCAGCTCAGATTCGCCAGGCTTCGGGGAGCCTTTTCTATATATTAATGTGTGTGTGTGTGTGTGTGTGCCTGTGTCTGTGCGTACATACGCACGCACGCACACATACAAACCCATATGTATATATATCTACCCCCAAATCGTTATTTGAACAGAAACAAAGCAGGGCCGAAAAGATTAGGCTGCCTTTAAAACAGCCCAAGAAGAAACAGAGACAAGGGGGGGGGGGGAGAAACATCTTAAGGCATTCCGTGTGTGCATCATATTTTTCAGAATGTGGAATGCGATTGTTCCCCCGCGGGAAAAAAAAGAAAGAAAGAAACGGCTAAACAGCGTTTTCTTTCCTCTCTGGTCGCTGCCCCGTTTTTTGGTTATTGTTTTGTTGTGTTTTCTGAATTTCAAACCTAGGATAGACGCCTTTAGCTGAAATCTCCAGTCAGGGGCAGCCAAGAAGAGCAAAAAAGAAGGGGAGACCAGACCGGAGATTTGGACTGTGTGTGTGTGTGTGTGTGTGTGTGTGTGTGTGTGTGTGTGTGTGTGTGTGTGTGTGTGTGTGTGTGTGTGTGTGTCTCTCTCTCTCTCTCTCTCTCTCTCTCTCTCTCTCTCTCTCTCTCTCTCTCTCTCTCTCTCTGTGTGTGTGTGTGTGTGTGTGTGTGTGTGATGAGTCAGAAAAGTGGAGAAGGAAAGTTGGGTGGTTATGAAATTGGGGATCAGGGTCTTTCCGGAAACACAAATAATGATGGTGATGATGATAATGATGATGATGGCGATGTTGGTCATTTGTGCCCGAGCGTGTGTCTTACAGAGAGAAGGAAAGAGGGAGCCGCATACACGTCCTGAACTCCCGCTGTCAGCAAAGGCTTCTCTCGCGGGTCCGCGGGTTCAAGCCCCGCCGCGGCTTAAGAAAATCCCCCTTTGACTCCTTGCCCCAGCTTTGCAAATAATTTCAGGGGGGTTTCCCCCCCCCTTTTTTTTCCGTTGAGAAAATATTCTGGCCTCAACCCTAAGATTCCAGTTACCTGAAATCTCAAACGGAGGACTTTAAAACAAGAACTTGGATAAATCTGGGTGCGTATCTCATCTGCGAGAAGCGAGGTCGGTAATGACACCCGTTTCTTAGGCTCGGGGCTGTTTCGGCCTGATAAGCATTATCTGTCGCCTATCAATGGGGCCCTTTCGCCTCTGGAGTACATCACAAAGGCGGGCAGAAATGCCAGCAAAATAGGAGATTTTTTATTTATTTTTTTGCCTCCACCACTGCTATTGCTTTCTGGCCTTTTAATTTCTTTTTTAATTTTATAACCCACCTACTGTACTATTCTTTCCCGTCAAATTCCCCCCCCCCTCCTCCGCCTTTTCCTTCCCCGCCTTCCTGCTGTATTTTGCCGCCGGTACAGAGGTTTTTTTTTGCTCCTTATTATGAATATCAAGTATTTTGGGATTTTCTTGCCGGGCTCCCGGGTTATGCCGTCCTCGCAATCCAGGGGAAGATAAACAACCCTTAAAGTGGGACTTGGATAGCGAACGCCTCCCTCCTAGTACGGTGGGACTTTCCTTCCGAGTACGGAGAGTGTAGTTAGGAAAGACCGGGGTACTTTAGTCATTTAAGGAACTGCACCGCTTCTTCCCACTTTCCGTCCACCCTACTTCACAGGGTTGTTGTTTGGGAAAGAAAGAAAGAAAGAAAACGGAGATGGCCACGTGTCGAGTTTGGGGCTCTTGGAGGAAACGACGAGACCAAAGCAGAAGAGATAAATAAAATGCAATCAATTCTAAACCGGCTGCGATCTCGCAATGTTTGTGTGTGCGCGCGTGTGTGTGGGGTGGGGGTGTTGGGGGGAAGAGCAGGCGGCAGATAGCAACAACTACAACCCTCCTCTAACATCTTTATAGCCCCACAAGAAATTAAGAGCACAGGAAGGATTTAGCCGGCTTTAAAAGTGAAGCGGCAGCGTCTTTGATTTCTAAACATTTCCCAACCTATTAGTTCCGGTTGACTCACCTAATGGACCAAGAATTTATGAATTTCAGGATTTCCCCCCCCCCCCGCTGCCTTTTACTCAACAACGGCGGGAGGGCCAGTGACTGCCTTTGTCACTGCCCCCTCTTCTCCCCCCCCCCCAACATCCCCCGCCGCATCTTTTCCATCTTAAGGCGAAAAAGGTACCACCACCACCATCAGGGTCCCCATCTTGGGGTTCACAGGGATGGAGGGAGGTCACGGGAGAAGGTGACCACAGGGATGAAGAATTGGGGGGGGCGCTTTTCTCCCCTCCCTCCCTCCCCCCCCCAAGAAGGAGATAATCCGTGGGGCGGAACGCGGAAGTCATTCCCTCTCCCCTCATTGAAATCGTTGGGAATTAAGGGGAAACGGCTGGAGCGGGGGAGGGGGGAGAGGGATAAACCGGAGGAGGCAGTGGGAGGGCTCCCCGGAGTCGCCCTCCCCACCCCCCAACCCCCCCCCCCAGCCCCACTCCCCTCGCCGCCGCGTCAGCTTCCTCGGAAAACGGGCGCCTGGGTCTTCGGCTGCCTGGCTGGGGCGCAGGCCCGCCCGGTGTCCTCCCACCCGCCCCTGGCAAATCTGAGAGTCAAGTCGCGTCGCCAGTGACAGGAAAAGGCAACAAAAGGTGCCAGGCGCAGACAATGCGAGGGGCTTGTTAGAGATATTGTAATGATGCAAATGAAGGCGAAGGGACGAGCTGCCTTATTATGTACATAAATACACCCCCCTGGCTCGCCACACCAGCCTCGAACGCGGGAGAGGGCGAGCAAGCGAGAGCCACCACCCCCCCGCCGAGCTCGGCTGCCAGGTTGAAGGGGCTTGCCCGCCCACCCCCCCACCCACCCCCCTTCCCGCCTGGC
>NW_015386246.1:584746-603759 GCF_001527695.2 Protobothrops mucrosquamatus | reverse complement strand
GTGCAGTGGCAGTTGTTGCCAAGGGGGTCTTTGCACAGCTCCATCCAATGTGCCAATTGTGCCCCATCCTGAATTGATCGGTCTTCCAGTTATTCATGCCCTTGCATCCCATTCTACATGAGATCACTCTTGAAGACTTCAAACTGGTTCAGAATATAGCAGCATGAGTAATGAAGGACCTGTCTCTGGATACCCATGTAAAATGGCTTCTTTGAGAATTGCATTGATTGCTAGTGTGCTTTTGTGTGTGATTTAAGGTGATTTATCAGCCATAAAACTCTACATAACATAGGGCTCTGCCTATTTGCAAGACTACCTATCACAGTACATTTTGAGTCCCCTCAATTAAGAAGTCTTATCTTTCGGGACCCAGAAAGCATGCCTTCTCTTTAGCAGCACATGGCCTCTAGAATGACATCCGCCCTGGTATTCATTCAGCCAATGGCAGTCTGGAAAGCCTTAAAGATTTGGCTATTTATCCGGGCCTTAGGATAGGGTGGATGAGGCTTCCTTGTTTGTGGTGTTTTATGGTTGCTTTGTTATTGGGTTGCCATCTTATGATTAGATTATAGTTATTTTGAAGGGAGGGGCTGTATCTTCTGTTTTTATGGTATGTATTGTTGTGAGCCACTCAGAGTTGGGTGAAATGAGGAAGCCTCCCAACTGAATAAATCAGGGGTCTTCAAACTTGGCCCTTTTATGACTTGTGGACTTAAATCTCAGAATTCCTCAGCCAGCGTGCGTGGCTGAGGAATTCTGGGAGTTGAAGTCCACAAGTCATAATAGGGCCAAGTTTGAAGACCCCCAGAATAAATGAATAACAAAAAGGTGTTATTAATGAAAATCACATGTCCTCAAACAACTGTCAATGGAAAGAAAAAATATTTAATGCTTGCTTTCTTGGCATGGGTGGATGGAATAAACAGGAAAGGAATCCACCAATCATGCACCCTAGCAAACATGGTCCAGGAAGAATATGAGGAAAATGTGGAGGGAAATATTGAAATCTAGAATAGTACTTCATAAACAGATTTCATTTCCAAATGTCTTGTGCAGAACAGTCAAGTAGCTAAAGGCTGAGGTGCAAAAAAAAAAAAAAAAGCCTAACAATTTTTGCTCCTCTCTCAGAATTTGATCATAAACATTTTCCTGTTTTCAGCTTCATGTCCCGTGCTTCTGAGATATTCATAAACACTCTGTATCACTAGCAACTCTACTATGCTTTATCACAAAAACACAGAACAATGCAGCTTTGTGTGCATGTAACCAAATGCCCACAACCAGAACCGCCTACTTACCTACAGTATTTAGAATAATACTGTTAAGAATGCAAGCAGCATAGTTAAAAACAACCTATACCCTTTATATAAACAATACACTAATGAACACAGATTCGCAATAAATGGCTAAACAAAATTTTTAGCCTGGAATATGTTATTTCTCCTAGTCAAAATAAAATGTATTAAAATCTCGGAATCAATTACAAGGAGACTAAACTTTCTACACAGCTGAGTATTTTCCAATTCTCTCTGTGAAGAAAGACACATTTATATTAAAGCAGATACAGACTCTGTTTTAAACCAATATAATTTTAAGGCAGATTAGCGCATTGGTTTCACGACAAGCTGTCTTGATTTACATTTTCTGCAATTTGTAGCCTCTTGATCAAAGTTTTAGATATGTATCATGCATGAACTCCCCATTAGCATAGATTATGAAAAGTCAGGAAGTGGCTAAAATATTGCTACCTGTTTCATTTTTAAAGGAATAATTTGAAATTCTCATGGCCATATTTGAGGTTCACTAATGTCTTCAAGTAAATAAATAAAAAAGCATGATATCCATTCTAACAGAGGAAGAATAACTCCAACAAATAACAAAAATAACAATAGTATAGGTACATCCATATTTTTATCAGTCTTTCATTCACATTTAAAAATATTCAGATTAATAACGTACTATAAGAAGTACTTATTTATGGCTGTCCTGAATTTCACATTGTTCAACTTAAATGGATCTCAGAATCTAGCATTAGACTCTATGGTGGGGGAAATGGTTTCTTTTTATTTTTCATGAAGATTTCTGAAGCTTTATCTATTGTCACAAAGAGTCGGCTTAGTTCTTCAGATTCCCACCCAACAAATAGTTCATGTTTTCTGTAGTGAAGGAAAAATTATGTACTCCATGTTCTCTGCATCAGCTTATGTTCTTTTCATTTTCCTTGAACTTCTTCTCGGTCTAATCTCATGCCTGCCTTCACTGACTATTCCTATTTATGTTTTCTTCTTGATTTTAATTTTTTTAAAGATATCTACTTCTCAAAGTACTTTGTAAACCAGATTGTCTACTTGTATTTATTTTTTCTAAATACTGCAATATGAAGAACTTTCAGATGGGACAAACTATTGGAAATAGAATGACATTCCCTGGGAGATGGTAGATATAAGCGTTTTTAAGCAGAATCTAGCCGACCACCTCCTAAGGGTGCTGTTGCAATAGATTTCTTTCATTTGAAAAAGTCTGCATTAAAGGCATCTTTATAGCTAAATTATTCAAGCCATCTGAGTAAAAAAAAAATTGTGTAAAAATTCACTTTAGTCTTTGAAGTACCAGTCTGAAGGAGAGTTAGGCAACTTGAGAGTTTCCAGCTGTTTGGGAGTTTTACTCACAGTCAGAATGGCTAATGTCACTGGACTGTGAGAAATATAGTATCAAATATCTGGAAAAAGCACTAGATGGGTAATCCTTGGGTTGCAGAATAGAGTCTTCCCGGGAATATGCAAACTGGTCATCTCTGTATTGTCCTTTTCAGATCAGGTAGTAAAGCCAACAGACCTAGATAGAGTTTCACATGAACTGAATACGCATCCACGAACTTAGCCAGAATCTTTTGCCATTTATTAAGGATGCTGACAAATTCATAGCTGATTATGGAAACTTTCTTGCCAAAAAAAGATCCCCAGGACAGAGATGAAACTCGTTTCAGAGGTACTGAAAGTCCATCACCTACATGCTGCTTCTAGCTGGGTTCAACAATTACGGAAAAGTTGCAGCTTCTCCATTCTTGCTCCACTTACTTACAGAATTCAAGGTAAGGATTTAGCATGTTCTAAAGATCTTGTAAAAATGATACGATGCATTATCTTGAGAATATATTAGTAATTAGCACTGGTCAAGTAATCTGGGAGCTAAATCTATTGTGATGCTCTAAAATTATCTTTGAAAAGTACCTGAAGAATTCAGATGGCTTGACAGAATATAGTTGTCTTCTTCCTTATGCCATCAAATCTCAGCAGTATTGACTTAATCTCTGCTCATCATTGAAGAGAACAGAAGATTCAGAGGAATCTGAATCCCAAAGGAATGAATGACATTCTATTCTGTATTTTCTTCCTGGAATTTAATTTTGTTCTAAGCATTACTCCAAGGTGGTGGATTTGTTTGTGCTGTTTTTAGTTGCTAATTTGGGTTGTTTTCAGCCTGGTTGCTTGGGGCAATCTACAATCTTAGTAACAGCGGAGTGAGTGGCATTGCATGCATTTAGCCGTTAGGGCTGCTTTGGTAGTGGAGCTGAGATATGTATTAGATTAGTATTGTGATTTTTTTTCAGTATTAAACTAATTATAAGAGTCACTACTAAAACTATTTTTAGTAGGACATTGGCAATAATGCTAAGAAATGTTAATCAATTCTTAGATTAGCGAGTCAGTTGGGTCTAGTGGTTAAGGCACCAGGCTAGAAAGCTGCATACGGTGAGTTCTAGTCCCGCCGTAGCCATGAAAGCCAGCTGGGTGACTTTGGGAAAGACACTCTCTCAGCCTCTGTTGTTGTGGGGAAAATAGGAGGAAGGTGCATTGGATATGTTTGCCATCATATTTATAAAAAATAATAAAAGCAGGATATAAATGAAATAAGTCTAAAATAAAAACAATCAAGAATATCTCCAATCTGAGTAAGCTGGAAACCTAGCTAAGTTATAATCTAATAAACTTTTGTGGACACTTGTCTACTTTGCCAGGTTAATGCTATGAAACACTATGAAGGGTAATTCAATTGTACATTTCAATAAAGATAAGACTTTAAGGTGATTTGCATAGACAAAGTTAAGGGATGAATGGATGCTTTTGAAGATTTTTTTTTTACCTAGGATGTGCCTGATTTTATTAATCGATATAGATGTTTCATTATCTATCTATCTATCTATCTATCTATCTATCTATCTATCTATCTATCTATCTATCTATCTATCTATCTATTATCCATCCATCCATCCATCCATCTATTTCTATCCAGTGCTTTTTTTCTAAAAAAAAAAAGGTGCCGGAACTCACACACGTCATACAACCCGCCTTGCCTACCCTACAAGGTTCCATCCAAAAAAGGTGCCGGAACTCCATTCTGGGCGTTCTATGAGAAAAAAAGCCCTGCATCCATCCATCCATCCATCCATCCATCCATCCATCCATCCATCCATCCATCCATCCATCCATCCATCCATCCATCCATCCATCTATCTATCTATCTATCTATCTATCTATCTATCTATCTATCTATCTATCTATCTATCTATCTATCTATCTATCTAATCTATCTATCTATCTATCTATCTATCTATCTATCTATCTATCTATCTATCTATCTATCTATCTATCATCTATCTGAAAAACAAAATTCTCTCTCTCTCTCTCTCTCAATAATAGCATAAGTAAAATCTTAGTTTTTTTATGGAACTTAAATTGTTACATTAATACTGAAATTACTGCTGGCATTGTCCATGTCTTCTACTATTTCAAGAAACCTAGCTTTAACTAAGCATTATATATTAACCTGAACTGGCCACTGTTACGAGGGATTGCATAGGAAGGGTGGATTTGATATCTGTCTGTCTCCCAGGACACCTCTCATATTTATTATGGCTTCATAACAAATTTAGTCTGCCCGTCAGTGAGTCATTCTTTTGATTTTTAGGTGATTTATTTCCAGAAAGATCATCAAGACGCTTGATCTCCTTACTTAACCAAATGCCACCGAATGACTGTTTTGTTGGACAATAATTCTCGTAATACTTAGCCAGCCAAACTATCTAAAAGCAGCCAAAGCCTGGCTGTACTTTCCTATGGTGCATTTGGTAGAACGGTTCATACAAAACATGAATATTCCAACTTCTTTTCTTTACTATATTGGCACCTTATAGGTTTGCTGTTGGCTGCCTCCTGGAACATTTTATCTGTAATGTACTGCTCAATAATAAGCACACTGACCAGGAATAATGAATAACAGAATAAAGTCTTCTAGTCCAATCTCCTGCTCAAGCAGGAAACCCTATACCAGGGATAGGCAACCTTGACTCTTTTATGACTTGTGGGAGTTGAAGTCCACAAGTCATAAAAGAGCCAAGGTTGCCTACCCCTGCCCTATACCATTTCAGGCAAATGGCTGTCCAGTCTCTTCTTAAAAGCCTCCAGTGATGGAGCATCCACAACTTCTGGAGGCAGGTTGTTCCACTGATTGTTCTGCCAGGAAATTTCTCCTTAGTTCTAGGTTGATTCTCTCTTTGATTAGTTTCCATCCGTTGCTTCTTCTCCTGCCTTCAGGTGCTTTGGAAAATAGGTTGACCCCCCCCTTGTCTTTGTGGCAGCCCTTCAAATATTGAAACACTGCCATCATGTCACCCCTTGTCCTTCTTTTCATTAAACTAGACATACCCATTTCCTGCAACTCTTCTTCATATGTTTTAGCCTTCAGTCTCCTAATTATCTTTGTTGCTCTTCTCTGTTCTCTTACTTTGCCTTTGAAGGGCTTTCCAAGTCCCGCCGAGCTTAAAATAAATCAAGACAGAATCCGGAGACTTTCCCCCAATTTTTTTATAACATATTTGTCATTAGTAGTAATTAGCTTTATTGCTGCTTTCCCACTCAGTCTCATTTGCTTCATAATGACAACCACATTTGAATGTATAATTAAATAACCCTACTTTGCTTTTCCTTGATTTTTATACAACTCAGTACAACCTATCAGGGGGAAAAAACCTCTCTAATGTAATGAGTTGGACTTTGAAGAAGCAGTTTAGGAAGTATAGTGATGCTTTCAAACTTTAGTGTTGGAGAAGACTCTTGAAAATGCCACAGGCCGAATATCAACAAATAAATGGTTCAAGTCAAACAAAACAAATCAGTGTCCTCACTGGAGGCACAAATGACCAGTTTCAAATTATCACGCTTTGGACATATTATGCAAAAACCTGGCTCTCTGGAAAAGACACTGGAAAAGGTGGAAGGAAAGAGAAGAAGATGATCATCAGCAGGAGAATGGCCCTAGTTAAAATCACAATGAGTGCATTGTTGGAAGACCTGAAAGACCCAGTTAGACTGTCATGAAGAAAATCTATCTAGCTGGTCGCTAAGGACTGATACAGATTTGATGGCACACAGTCAATTGAAAAACATGATATGAGTAGTTTGACAGTAGAATGAACTGCATTGAGCGGTTAATGACTTGGGCATCTCTGGATTTCTTAAAGCAGAAGCTGGAGAATCATCTACCAAGCATGCTTTAGATTGGATTTATTATGACCAGAGGTTCAATGGTCTAAATGATCCTTTCCAACATTAAGATTCTATATTAAAATTGCTGTTCTATATTGTTCTTCCATATTCCAAAATAGCTCTCGGCAGTAGACTTCAACAGAGCCTCTTGTCCAGCTTGATGTGAAAAATATTGTTCCAAGAACTTGCGTAATGTTTTTACTTTCCACATTCCCCACTCCAAGTTTATTCACAATCACCGAAAACTTCATTGCAATTTTATTTAATAATCTATTTTATTTTACGGTGTATTAGAAAGTATTAGGAAAAAAGTGAAACCAATTATGAAATGTGCCATTTCAAAATGTGTGGTGGAAGAATAATGTGGTTCTCAAAAGACTGTGCGGGTATCATCTGCCCTGAATGTTAAAGAGACTAATTTTCTTATCGTGCTTATACAGAATTTAAATCAATCTCTCTATAAATCTTACTCTAAAACAGTTTCAAATGGCCAGTACAGGATGCTTTATAGTTCATTCTTCCTTGTCCATAGAGTTCACCTCTTCCTAGAGGTAGTAACTTGCCACAAGCTATTGAATGGGTCCATAGTACAGTATAAGGTTTATATGAACTCTAACTACATTTCATTCCAAGGACTGCAATTTAAGTGATTTGTCCATTGAATGTTAAACATACAGAACCTTTAGCATGTTTTGCCTTCCACAGCAATGCCTCTAGCAAAACCTAAGCAATAATTACACAATATGTGTGGGATACATTGTCCATATTGCTAAACATTGTTCATGTTCTTTATTGTTAGTTCATGCAGTTATAGGTATTATAGGTATTATTATTGTAAACTTTTTAAAACTGAATATACTTTATATACTTTTGCAATCTTAAACAGAAACTAATAATTCATCACTGCTGGTCAGGTAATATGTTGATACGTTTTGTATAGTTATTGTCTGAGAATATTTATTATTTTGATTCCCTTATGTTCATATAAATGTCAGTTGTGCCGCATGTCCATTAAATATACAGTAATTTAGGAAATTGTAAACGTGTGTCAAAACATAGTGATTCTAATAGGAAAAGGATGGAATATAATAAAGTCACAAATTATGTACGAACGTAAGTGTTATGTCATTTACATTTCAACATTGTGTTAATTTAGTTATTTAGGAATTTGTTCTGGATTGGTTGCCATATTGACTTGTGCAATAGAATAAAGATCAAAAATTTTGATATAGAACACATTTTTGTCCAATAAAGGAATTTATTAGTATAATGAAATTGGTTGAATATTTTTGCAGTTAGACAATATATTTTAGTACTCATCCAAAATGCCATATTGACTTGTGCAATAGAATAAAGGTAAAATGTTTTGATATATTACACATTTTTGTCTAATAAAGAAATTCATTAGTATAATGAAATTGGTTGAATATTTTTGCTGCTGGACAATATATTTTAGTACTCATCCAAGATTATTGTTATTACTTTTTTGACATGTAATTATATTCTACCATAATCTGAAAATATAAACATTACACTTACCGTAGTACTAATACATAATTATTAGATTTATACTATATGATCACATTGTACAATCTTGCTTCCAGACATTTTCATACTTAAATCAGCATGTTAGATATGATGCAGTGCCCTTCTATAATTTGAATAATTCAGAGCTATAGCAAGGAAGACTGGTACAAAAATTTTGAGACCAAGGATATTGGTGGCATAAAAAAGTTCTCCCGTTCGAATACGTTTCCCATTAGGTGCTGTTCTGAGGAGCAATAAGACAGTCTTCCCATTGGAATATATGTGCAAGATGGTAATAAAAACTGAAAGATTAGTAGTCTTTGCATGTGAAAAGGGTTACTAAAACCTGACTACCTCTACATGGCAGCAGAGAGATATGGAAAATTAATTCTTTGCCTCTATCTGCAGGCCATCTACACTTTGCAGCCCAGGCCTGATAACTTTAGGGTTTGCAATCAAATATAAAGTTATGCAACCAAAGCACAAGTAGCACAGCTTGGCTAGTCATTTGTCAATATCTTGGTGTATGTTTTGCCTAATCTGATGCAAACATTTGAATAGGAATATGCCACGGAAGGTATCCATAGAAAAGTAACCAAACGGATGTTCACATGTGATGTTTAAATTACTGGTGAGTTTACTTAATAATGCTGGTCACCACCAAGGAAAATGCTGGAGGAAGTGTTAAAATTGGTGCACACTGTGTCTAACATAGGTTTTATTTTTAAATTGTATTTCAAGAGTTTTCCCAATAGTAAATATATACAAAGGAGACATCAATGATCCAATATCTACTGAATATATTTGGAATTGTTATAAAATAGAACACAGTGTCCATTCCCATCACACCTACTAAATAACTGTGATTGTGCTCTTGCCAGCTGCACACATATAAAAATATAAGACCACAATATAAAATGTACGTACATTTTAAATATCAGCTAAATAAATACAAACTAATAATCACTAATGGTTTTAATTTTATCATAGCTATATGTTCATGTTGTCTTCTACTTTTTAGCAACCAAACATGGGTTGTGAATCTAGAACCGTGGAGGCCTTGAACAGGCAACTCGTTATTTCTACTCTGCCTGCCTAAGGTGGGCGCTCCAAGGAGCCCAATAACCTAGTCACTCATATCTGATGGAATAATGCTTCTGACATTGGTGTAATGTATTACCATTGGAGTAATGCATTACCACCAATAGCCTCAACCTTCAGCAATTTATCTAATCATCTTCTAAAGCCTTCTATGTTGGTGGCATTGCTCATATCTTTTGCAGCCAATTCCATGTACTGTGTGAAAAAGAACTTTCTTTTGTTTGTTGGGCTCTAATATTTCAAGTATCTCCTTGTCTGCTATCTCCACCTCATACCAACTTTCTACTCCCTTTTATTCTCTCACATCTCCCACACTTTGAAAGCTTGAGTCTTCTTCACATCTGGAAGGGATAGTTTGCTCAACCCCTTGTTTATTTACTGATTGCTGTTCCTTCTCTTAAAGACACTTCAGAGTTCAGAGTGATTCCTGATGAGTCTTTTATTAACATGTATGCAATCTTGCTGTTTTCTTGGCAATAGTACCCAAGTGATTGGTCACTCTTGCCTTATGAGGCTTTTCATGCTGAGAATCTAGCCTTATGGTTTTGGTGTTTACTGGATGGTCTGCCATCCAAGTCCCAACCAAGTCTGATCTGGCTTAGCTTCAGGCATGTTTAGTCAGGTACTGTCACCTGCTAGACAGTATCCTTTTTATCAACATGCACTTGGGGCACATACATTGTGGCGTCCAATTTTTTGTTACTTTATATTTTACTGAATAATCTATAGCAGAGACCTTGATGCTCTCTGAGCTTGGCTATAATTTATGTATCCAAATCTTTATCTATAACTGGCTAAATTCACACTATAGCTCCTAGAATCAGATTACAGGTAGTCCTCGATTTACAAATTTGTTTAGTGCCCATTCAAAGTTACAACGGCACTGAAAATAGTGACTTATGACCAATTTTTTACATTTACGACCATTGCAGTATCCCCATGATCATGTGATCAAAATTCAGACGCTTGGCAACCGGTTCCTATTTATGACGCTTGCAGTGTCCCAAAATCATGTGATCCCCTTTTGTGACCTTCTGACAAGCAAAGTCAATGGGGAAGCCAGATTGTTAACAACTTTTACCAGTAACTTAACAACTACAGCGATTCACGCAACAGCTGTGGCAAGAAAGGTGGTAAAATGGGACAAAATTCACTTAACAGATGTCTCATTTAGCAACAGAAGTGTTGGATTCAACTGTGGTGGTAAGTCGAGGACCACCTGTATATCCCCATTGCCACTGCCCTCTACATTTGTAGAGATTTCTAGGTCCGCTGAAGGATTATAGCTAGCAAATTTAGAATTGAGGGCTTGGCTAGTTCAGCAATACTCTGCAGGAAAAAGACGCAGCAGAGGGATAACTACCTACAGTGTTTCTCAACTTTGACAATTTTAAGGCATGTGGACTTCACCTCCCAGAATTCCACAGCCAGCAATGCTGGCTGTGGAATTCTGGGAGTTGAAGTCCACATGCCTTAAAATTGTCAAGGTTGAGAAACACTGACCTAGTACCTAGGGCAGGGTAAACTCGTTCTTCCAAAAATCTCCTTTTTATAGAGCTACTGCCTATCAGGAGGAACTCCCGTCCTTCAAAGCGGAGACGCCGGTCCATTTTCAGCTTTACTCAGCCACAAGTCCATCCCCGATTTGCACGAGCCCAAACTCTGGCCGGCCGCTACCTGAAGAGCGTACACGGGGCGCGCGTGTGTGTATGTGTGTATATGTGTGAGGGGATGGTGGTGAGGCGAGGTGGGCGTAGCCTTCTCCAACATCATCCTCGGGACCCAGGTGTGCAGCCGAGCAGTATTTGTGCAAGACCTTCAGGACGGGAGGGGGCAACGCTAGCTGGCGAGGGGAGACGGCCTCTGCCCCTCGGAGGAGCTCAAGGGAGGCGCGTCTGTACGCGCCCTGCAGGTTGCGCGCACAGGGCCGACCGGGCGACGTTTCCGCCTCAGCAGCCGAGCCGGGAGGGGGGCAAGGGGGGGGGCGCCCGAGAGAAGCAGAGGTCTCGCTCGCCGCTGGTTGCCGGCTGGGAGTGCGCACGCAGCCGCCTCGGCTCCTTCCTTCTCTCCCTCCCTCCGGCTCGCTCCACCGTCCCCCTCCCGTCCGCCTGCCTGCTCGCTCGCTCGCTCGCTCCCTCCCTCCTCTTCTCCCCCCCCCACGTTCCCCGCTCTCGCGTTGGTTGCCGGGATCGCTGGCCGCTTTGGTTAATGTCCGCCATGTTTGCCATGGCGCAGGGAGCGGATCGAGCGACCCCGGCGCGGATCTAGGGCTGCGGGCGGCTCTTCGAAGGAGCTGTTCCGGGGCGGCGGGGCTCTCCATGGTGTGTCGGGCCGGGGTCGGGAGCGGCTGGGAGGCGGCGGTGAGGCCGTAGTGAGGGTCCCCCTCGCCCCCCCACCTCCCCCAGCCCGGCCCCGGGGTGTTATTGTGAGGGGGAGACAATGAGCAAACTCTCCTTCCGAGCCCGGGCGCTAGACGCCGCCAAACCGCTGCCTATCTACCGCGGCAAGGACATGCCCGATCTCAATGACTGCGTCTCCATCAACCGTGCCGTGCCGCAGATGCCCACGGGCATGGAAAAGGAAGAGGAATCGGTAAGGGAGCCGCGCAGGGGGGGCCCACCATTGTTTATCAGACGTCCCCCTCCCCTCACGGGAAATAGGCCATCGGCATTCACTAAGCGCCGCTACGCACGCTTCCCGCCGCAGCGGCCCACGTTCCCGATGGGGCCTACGTAAAGAGCGCAGCGTAAACTCTCCTCCGTCGCCGTAAGCGGGGCCTTGCTCCGCCATCTTGCTTGCCCAGGACTCGCGAAGTGTTTTGATTAGCGGGAGGGGGGGGGAAAGAGGGGGAGGCCTTACGCTGGCGTAACTGGAGGGAAGCGCAAAAGGCGTCTCTGAATGGAAGAGTGTGCGCGCCGGCCGCTATTGCCGGAACTTGTCTTGTGAGCTGTGAACAGGAGCTTGTCTTTTCGCCGCGGTCGGTTTTCCGATTTTGTGCCGTGGCTCGGCGACTTGGACTGGAGGGCGGCTAGAGGTCCTAATTGTCCATTGAAGGAGGGTCCTTGTTTGAAGGCATCAATTCTTCATAAGATAGACTTTGCCCCCTTTTTTTTGTCCGGTTCGCTTTGAAGCTGGCGGCTCCTTTAGCAGCCAGTGGGGGTAGCTCTTCGCCTGCATAAAACTGGCAATCGTACGTTTGGGGAAAGCGAGCAAAGTCTTTGAAAGCCCGTTACATTTTAATGAAATAACGCTGGGCCCTTTTGTCTTGGGGCTTAAGCATTTTTTTATTTTTTATTTTTTATTTTAGTCTGACATCTTAACGCTTTTCCAAGCCATGCTTTAGGGAAATGGGCTTAAGCTGTCAGTTGCTTTGGCTAATGTATACCGGTCAGGCTATGCAAAGTAAAACATCTTGAATTTCTATATAACCTTACGTCTGTTAACTAACATGTCTGGGGTTTTTTATTTTCACTCGTGAGACAATGCAATTCTTTGCTTAGGCATCCGGAAATCTTTTTATGTATGCTTACAGGGGGGTGTAAATTTAGCTATGATTAGTTTTGCACAGACCTGTACATTTCAGTGAGAAATACTTTAAAGGCCAATATGTGTCCATAGAATTATAACTTGAGATCAGTTAACAGGGGACTAGCTTGTCTGATGTCACTAACAAATGGAAATGAATATTTTCCTTTAAGCCTTGGAAATATCTTTCTTCAAGACATTTGTAATTACGAAGTCTAATTTGCTGCAAATACATGGTACTAATCTATGTTACATTTTATCCTATTTTAAAGCTGCATGTGTCATTTTTCCATGGACTGTTGTGCAATGTTTGTATTTAAATATCTCTAAAGAAAATAGCTGTTGTCTGTACTCTTGCTTGGGTGAACAGTGCGTTCGTTCTTTGCCCTAAAAACTGGACTTTATATATTCTGTCATTTTATTTTTTGCTTACTGTGCACAAATTGCTCGTAACAGGGCTATGTTTGCATACAGAATTCATAGTAAACGTCCTTAGGAATTTCTTCAATGGAAAGATATCTCCGCCTCATTGCCAGCCCACATTGTATTTGATTGGATTTTCAGAGGTTGGGGTTGTCAACATCAACAAAGGCTGCACTTCTCTGTGATTGGCTTTCTCATTAGCCTTTTAAAATAAGACAGCTTTGTAGTCCTTGATTGGTAGCTTGTAGTTATATCCTAACTGTGTTCTCTTTTTTTATTATGAATTTTAAAGTGGTGCTTTAATGTTGCTAATTCATTACTAGCTTTTTGTTAGAAGTATGTTTGTAAAGCAAACTAATATTTACACTTTTTGTTGATTTTGTTTTTCACTGTACAGATTAGTTGAAAACAAAATAACATTCAAATGTAAAATTATTAATTTGCAAAAAGTGGAATTGTCTAAATAGCTAGTTTAAATTTCTGTTAAAGGTATCTTAAACTAGATATAAAATGTGATCTATGGGTGTAATTTTAATAAAGCAATTTAAATAAAATTGCCATAATGTATGCTAACATTTTTTGCTATTTTGAAATGCATACAAACTAATAAATGCATCCAAGGACGTTTTCATCACAATCCATTAATTTTACTTGAAAGTACTTCCAAGTCATAGGAAGAGAATTTGGAAAATTATAGTAAGATCTAACTATATTTACTAAGAAGTATTCCCAAAGTGTGTGGCATTTATTCTGAAGTACCCAAAGTATGTGGCATTTATTCTGAAGTATTTTAGCGTATTTTTGTTTTAAATACTCTGTGAATTTATTAAGCAGATTATATAAAGTAAGTAAATACTGAATCGATCATGTTTATTCTCATTGAAAGTTTCTCCAGAGATGACTACTGAGTTCTATCCACTGTTCTGCCTATTTTACTGCAAGGAGTTGTCAGAAAAAAAAATATCAACAGGATCAGACAGCAAATTACCAGAGAAAAAGTCTACTCTGCTGGGCTATAGATTTCAGTGGGGGGTTGTCCAAATAGATTTTGGGAAAATCAAACCTTATGTTTTAGTCATAATGGCTTATATATTCCTTCTGCTATCAAAGCGATCTGCCTCTCAGTACCAGTTTGTAGGAAATAACTGCTCAGTTATTAACAGCTTTCATGTCCTACTTCTGGAGTTTCCAAGGGTGTCCAAGTGAGTCTTGTGGAGAACCAAATGCATGATTGCATGAGTGGTAGCTTCTTCAGCAGGGTGATTCTTAAAATGCACCTGACCCTCTGTAAATTGCTCTCCCATCAATGAAAATCACAAGCAAGACAAACTGGTGTCATTTGGCAGACTTCATTTCTGGTTTGCAGGTTAATCCAGGTAACAGTATGATAGCAAATGAAGGGATTTTTTTTTTAAATTATACTTAGTTGTATTATATTCTCATTGAGTTGTTTTGTCTTTTTGTTTTTTGAGAAAAATAATGGTGTATCTTATGTACAGTATACTCAGAGGCCTGACAGGGAGAATATGAAACAGGATTATTATGAAGTAACTGGGAATGTGGCATTGAATTTAATGAAGGTTAGTTCATAAATTAGAATATTTAATTTAGTCAGGATGAATAGATTTGATTCTCCCTGTTTTCTGCTTTTAAACCTTCACAAACTCAGAAAACCATCTGATTTATAGAGTCTAGATGTGTTTCAGAAGGAGAACTCCCCCTTTTTATATAAAAAAATGCTATAATAGGAAAGGAGGGGAATACTGGATTCATTGACCAACACCTGCTTTCAATTCAAAGTGACCTTGATCTGTTACAGTAGTTTGGTTAATTGCCCATAGCATCTTGCAAATTGAAGATCCTTAGTTTTATGACTCATTCCACTTTGTTGTTCGGTCTTACTGTGAGTACTTGTATAAACATAACAGTATTTTGCGAGCTGCGTTAGTTAGATGATCTAGTTTACTGATGGACTGATTTGATGGAAAACAAAAATCAAATAATAATTTGACTCTGACATTTCCAGAGCTTCATTGCTTTTAGGAGGGCCATACATTTTTTAAATAATTAATTCCTTTTGTACAAGTATCACTCAATTATCTGCCCAAAATTTAACACGGACCTTCCCCAATATAGAAACTGTATGTTGGCAAATTTGATGTGCTCAAAATAACAAAACTACAGGTATTGTTAGTTTTTATATGAATAAAATTTAAAAAGTGCAGCCTTTTCTAATGAAAAGCTTCACATCCTTTAAAAAACTTATTTGTATTTTTTCCCCCTTGCTGGACAATAAGGAAAACTTTTTTTTTTTTTGCAAATCCAGACACTGATTTTGATTTATTATCTAAAGACTGGCCCCAGCTGTGGGTTGTACTCCCAATTAAATTTAAATAGGATCTACATAACCCCAAACTACTACAATCACTTTTTTGTTTTCTTTTATAATATTTTAGTTGCATTTTAAGGTTCTGGTTTAACATTTTTGTTAAATGAACTTTTCAGTTGTTCACTATAAATGAATTCTATAGCTGGCTATATTTAGACAGGGGAAGGTTATATTTCAGATGTATTAATCTAATGTACTATTTTATTGATTAACCTGACTGTACAGGTGGGTCACGTTCAGCAGTCGTTTGAAATTATGACAGTACTGAACAAGGGGACTTACAGCTGTTTCTTGTAGTTGTGACCATCACAGCATCCCCATGGTCACTAAATTCTGATTCGGACACTTGACAACTGGCTCACAATTACAATGACCACAGTGTTCCTCCGTCACATGATCACCATTTGTGGTCTTCTCTGCCTGCTTTCAAACAAGTAAAGTCAATGGGGAAGCTGGCTGGAGGTTGCAAATGGTGATCATGTGTCTGCAAAATGCTGCAGTCATATGGGTTTCATCTAAGAATGACAGCAGGGATTGCTGCAACTGTTGCCGTAAGTCTATGCGGTAATATGATACCACATTTTACAACTGTCACTTAGTGTGATGGAATTTTTGATCCCAATTACCATTGTTAAAAGATTATTGTAGCTTTTATCAAAAGATGGTACGTTGCCAACCCATTTTCTCAAAAATTTTAAAAGTACATACATTCCTATTAATATGTTCAGAAGTTGCCATAGATTATTTTAGTAATCTATTCTGCTGGTGAAAATTAATAGTCATAGTCACATATTTTGTAACCAAAGATTATTTGGTTAGAAAGTTATATAGTTAACAACTGTTTCAAGTTACAACAGACATTTAAAAATTTACTTATGACCTATCCTCAAAGTTATGACTGTCCCCCCCCCCCCCGCACTCATATGATCTCATTGCCAGCATTTGGCAACCAACTCGCATTTACAACCAATTGCAGCATCCCACTGTCACATAACTGCAATTTGCATTTTTTTGCTCATTTCTGGCAAAAACTCTGATGGAATGTGAGTTGCTTAACCAAATGATTCACTTAATGAACACAACGGCTTGCTTTACTACCATCATAAAAACAGTCATAAAATTGTGTCCAGTCAGTGGTGCCTCACAAAATGTTGGTTTCAATTGTGGTCATAAATCAAGGACTATATGAATGCACCAATTGTAGTTATTCAGCACATTGTGATTTAATATATGTAAATTTAGTCAATAAAGTGTAATTCTTAAATTCAGTTTCCCATTGCATTATAAATTCATCCATTGAATATAAATTCATTGAATATGTACAGTTCGAAAGACAGAATGGAAAAAGCAGCAATAGCACTTAGACTTATATTCCACTTCACAGTGCTTTACAGCCCTCTCTAAGCAGTTTACAGAATCAGCCTATTGCCCCCAACAATCTGGGTCCTCATTTTACTGACCTCGGAAGGATGGAAGGCTGAGTCAACCTTGAGCGCCATTAGGATCGAGCTCCTGGCAGTCGACACTTTTAGCCTGCAATTACTACATTCTAACCATTGCGCCACCACGGCTCCTAAATGAAACCTTTAAATATATTAAGGGTGTGAATAAGGTTCTAGAAGGCTGTATTTTCAGTGTTGAGCAAAAATGAAGAACATGGAGGCATAACCTCAATCTAACAGGAGAGAAGTTCAAAAGTAATGTTAGAAAATATTACTTCACAGAAAGTATTGGAAGATTGGAACCAACTTCCAATGGAGGTAGTGAGACATTCATTAGTAATTGAGTTTAAACATATTTGGGATAAACACATATCTAACATCCAACAAAAATTAATAAAAAATAAAAATATAAAAATGAAAGAAAACAATAAAATAATAAATAAATTTAACCCCCCCCCCCCCAAGGATAGACTTGATGGATCACTGGGTCTTTTTCTGCCATTAGTTTTTTATATTTCTGTTTCTATTTACCTCAAAGGAATATTATGAGCAAAATTACCGGGATAATATAAATTAGTAAGGATGAATGCCATAAATAAATAAAAATATAAAATGGAATAGTAAATTTGTAGTATTGCTTGCAATTTAAGATAAACAAAACCAAAATACTGCTCTTGACTAGCCCAATACTTTGATATTGTAAGAGTTTTGAGAGGAAAATAAAAGTGTCTCTGCTTATATTGACACAATTAGTAGATTAGACAAGCTGATTTATTAACTTAGCAAATGTGTTTATATACATTAATTTATTGGGCTCTTAAAATATAGAAGAGATTATATGTCATATAATATAGGAAAATAATTATTGTAGAGTTTCAGATAAATTGCTGAACCCCTATATAGCCAGTCAGCCAGATCCCAATCATGAATTCTTTTCAGCTGAAAACTGACCTGATAGAAGAGCTGAAGATCCATGGCTCTCATTATTCCATCCTTAATTACTTCCTAGCTGTCCAAAATGGATTATGATGATAAGGAAAGGAAGGCTAGCTACTTGGCCCCAGGCACATATAGAAATAAAGCTTTTCTAATTTCAGTATCTCTTAAAAGCATTCAGGGAGCCATCATAAAATATTCAGTTGTCCCCTTTCTTCCATTGTTTGTTTTAATCAGAATAATGTGTTATGTGCTAATCTTAACTGGAATTGGAGCTCCATATTAAACACTAGTTTAAGATTAAAGATACCTGACAAAATTAGCTAAGCCAGCAAAAAGGAGTATACACTTTGAATTTAATTTTTAGTTTCTGTTTTAGCTAAATTCAATGGGTTAAACTAAAAGTGTCCCATAAAATTAATAATCCAGCCAATCACACTTGAGCCAATGTGCTACACCAGCTTAGCCTATACAGTATGTTGCTGATTCAGAAAACAGGATCAAGAAAGGTGGATATTGCAGGCACTATGTGTTATATGAACCTAGACAAAATAAAAAAGTTACATTTGATCTGGCTTAGATGCCAGCATGTACTTTCCAATAAAACATTATGTGAGTAAGCCATTACTTTGACTATTTACAACATTTACAATATACAATTTTGCTAATATATGACATCTGCCAAGCTGTCTATATTATGTCAGAGGTTACTTTTACATGAATGGTATATTATGGAAAATTTTGGTGCATCTAATATAACCTAAGTCAACATTCCACTGGAAATGTAGTTCCAATGATTTAATTCAGTTATTTCGGTGGATTGGGTTAAAAGATTTTTATTTTCAATTTTGAAACACAGGAAAAAGCCAATACTCGACATAGAAGCATTCCCTATACAATTTCTATGGAAAATAATACTGTTAAATCTTAAAATAATTAGTCAAATGTATGTACTATTTTCACAGAAGATGGTGGAACCTATTCCTACAATAATTTGCAGATGATTAAAGATTTGTCTGTTAAAAATAAGGACAGCTGAAAATTGTAATACAATACAATTGCAATTTGATATTATTAGGATCTGCTGCAAATTGTTAAATGTCATCATACTTTTTGGATACATCG
>NW_015386246.1:582827-584302 GCF_001527695.2 Protobothrops mucrosquamatus | reverse complement strand
CTTAAAATAATTAGTCAAATGTATGTACTATTTTCACAGAAGATGGTGGAACCTATTCCTACAATAATTTGCAGATGATTAAAGATTTGTCTGTTAAAAATAAGGACAGCTGAAAATTGTAATACAATACAATTGCAATTTGATATTATTAGGATCTGCTGCAAATTGTTAAATGTCATCATACTTTTTGGATACATCGTTTGTAGTACCATCAAATATGGCATGTAGAAATGAAGCAACTCCAGAAGTCTAAAGTCTGTCATTTTAATTTTAGAAGGATTCTTTTGTCTTAAACTCTGGTAAAAAGTATTTGAGAGGAAGAACGTTTTGAGAAACCAAGTGTATTAAAAGTAGATACAAATGAAAGCACACCCCCTCAAAACATGTTGAGGAATAGAAATTGCTGAAGTTAAGAAATTTGGAAGGAGAGGGCTTGCTCATGTGTTGCAAAAATGCATCTGGATGAATGTTCCCTATATATTTCAGTTCTCATCCAGGCTCTATTTAGAATTGTAAATATACTGTAGATGCATATTCATAGCCACAGTCCCTATTTTTACATATTATTTACATAATAATCCTTTGTTTACAATCAAACGCTTGGTGTATAATATTAGTATATTAACTCTTCTGTGACAAACTCAGTTTGTGTTGACTTGGTTGGATCTCAATTTCCTATTTCCCAAGGAATTAAGAAAATAAAACCTTTGCACAGCATGAAATATGAAATTGTTACAAAGCCAGTGGCAATATTTGGGAACATCATTGATACTATCCTTGAGGTAAATACATAGAAAATCAAACCTTGGAGATGAAAGGTGTGAGAGAACAGCTGTATCTTATGAAGCTGTTTGGTAATGGGAAACTTCCATCAGTGGAACAAGAATTGACAACAATTATTAATTTGTCCTAAAGTATATCTTCTGATTGATTTAAAGTAGATTTGGGAAATGTAAAAATGAGAGAAATACATGCAAATTATCTCCCTTGTTCTGGTGAAAGAAGTGCTTATTGGGTTAAAATACTTTGATAGCAAATATATCATTGAATAGAGCTAATGTGATTTACGCTGCAAAGGAAAGTTGGACTAGAAGACCTTCAAGGGCTCTTCCAGCCCTGTTCATTTTTCATTGTAAAAATTAGATTCCTCCTGAAGACTGCTGTATGATTCCTACATGAGTGTGTGTGTGTGTAATACACATTATGTCATAACATGTTCGTTTTGTAGATACAGTGGTACCATCCCCCATTGTCCCTACCTCCTTTTCCTAACAAGTACCGTATTTATTGGCGTATAACACGCACTTTTCCCCCCTGAAAATAGGGGGCAAATGATGTGTGCGTGTTATACGCCAATATAACAAGTACCGTATACACATGTCTGGTGTATACGGTATTAACAAGTACCGTATAAATGGCCCGCGGCCCGGTTTAATCCGGCCCCCGGCAGGGCGCAGCGTCGCCAGGCCTCCCCC
>NW_015386246.1:577910-579400 GCF_001527695.2 Protobothrops mucrosquamatus | reverse complement strand
GAGCAACTTTTTTGTAGTAGGAGTTGTACTTTTAAAAAAAATAGAAACGTCCTATAAGAGTTGCAATGACAGTAGTGTCATGATGTCACTGAATGGCCATAAGCAGAATGTTCAGTGTTGGGGGTGTAAGTCATCTATCTGCTTTGCCCTTTAATACTTCAAAAAAGAGCCCCAAATTTAGATCTTGTAGTTGGCATGGGCATCCACAGAAGGGAGGCAGAAGAGAATAAATAATGAAATCTGTTGCAATACAAATTCCCTTTTGTATGTATATTCCAGTCATTCTTCCTATATTCTTTTTATTTATTCCTTTAACTGCTGGTGGTAAAACATAATTACTTGGTGTAGCAAATTCTGATTGCTGACAATATATCTGGGTTTTTGTTTTTTTAAAAAAACCATGTGTACTTGCTACTTTACCTTCCAGAAATGTCTTAGTGACTTAGCAACTTAAAGCGAAAACTGTTATTGTTTAATCATAGTTGTTTCCTTTATGTTCCTTACCATATTTTACTGTTAGATTAATTATATGTAAGTGACAAGAATCACAGTATACATAAAAAAGTGTGCCTTGAATAGTATCTGAAGCTCTGGTTGGCTGCAAGTCCAATGGTGTAGTTAGAAAGCTTTCTCCTGAGAGTTGAGATGATCCCCTGAATATTGGTTGTGTCTGAAGTTAGAATTGGTACAAATCATAGTAATTGTCTGCACTATTGGTGATTTTCCTCTTTAACACCTGTGCAACAGCAGATTTTTTGGAGAGGAAGAAAGATTAAGATATTTCCTGCTAACCATAACCACTGGAGTCCCGGCTGCCGGGAAGGCGATCGGCTCGCTCCTCTTCCATCGCCCGGCTCGAGCCTGGCTGGAGCAGCATTGGTACTTCCAAAGGTGGCCGCTTCAAGGTCACACAGGGAGCCCGTGGCCACTCCCCTCCCCTCCACACCTCCAAATCGATCCCCAATCGGAGAGAGAGAGGGAGGGAGGGAGAGAAAGAGAGGGAGAAAGATAGGGAGAAAGAAAGAGGGAGAAAGAGAAAGGAAGGGAGAGAAAGAGAGGGAGGGAAAGAGGGAGAGAGAAAGAGGGAGAGAGAGAGAGAGAGAGAGAAAGAGGGAGAGAGGGATTAAATTAGTAACATGGTTCTTAAGTGAATCTGGTTTCCCCACTAACTTTGCTAGTCAGAAGGTTGCAAAAGGCGATCACATGACCCTGGAACAATGTGACCATCATAAATATGAATTGGTTGCCAAGCATCCGAATATAAATCACATGACCCTGGGGATGCTGCAATGGTCATAAGTGTGAAAAATGGTCATAAGTCACTTTTTTCAGTGCTGTTGTAACTTTGAACAGTCACTAAGCAATCTGTTGTAAGTCAAGGACTACCTGTACTTTATCACTTTTTTCCATTTTTTTTGGTCAAGTTTTTGACACCTTACTAGGTGACTCGTGGTACTCTAATGTTGCCATATTCTAAAAGTGGTACAATC
>NW_015386246.1:566950-577810 GCF_001527695.2 Protobothrops mucrosquamatus | reverse complement strand
GGTCATAAGTGTGAAAAATGGTCATAAGTCACTTTTTTCAGTGCTGTTGTAACTTTGAACAGTCACTAAGCAATCTGTTGTAAGTCAAGGACTACCTGTACTTTATCACTTTTTTCCATTTTTTTTGGTCAAGTTTTTGACACCTTACTAGGTGACTCGTGGTACTCTAATGTTGCCATATTCTAAAAGTGGTACAATCGGCGAAAAGGTTGAAAAGCCCTGTGCTATACAACTTAATTTTTATTAGAGACACTGCCAAACTAAGGTCAAAGATCCAGAATTTTTGGCATCATTCTACACCTGTTTTCTATGTGGGGTATACTATGCTTTATAAAGATTATAAGGAATGCTTCAAGAATGCATGTTGGTGCAAGTAAAGCACTCTTCCTTAAAATGTTGAGGCAAGCAAAGCATCCCTTTGTCAGAAGGTTCAGTGCAGTTGCTTCAGGGTTCCTGGGTTTGCAACTGCATTTATGTGCAAGCACAGACAACACTTTTGTCAGATTTGCTGACCAAGTAAAACAGATGTGCATACTCATGCAGGTGGAGTTGACCTGGGGAAACTGTCAAACTTTCTTCATTGACTGAAAAACGAATACAGTTGTTCATTCATAGTATTTTGCTTTCTAATTACCTTTTTCACTGTTTTTGCACAGGCTTAGAATTTACAAGTTAACACACTTTTTTCATTTTATTTCTGTGTTGCATTTCACAGAATTTGTCATTTTCCTGAAGCATAAATGCTACCTTTGGTTGCTATAGGGAACTATAAAAACAGTACTTTTACTGTACTTTGGTGTTGGTCTTTGCATATTAGTGGATTTTAATGGTACTTGTTTTGCATTGAAGAACTGAACTACACTATGAGATATTATTGAAAAGTGAAGATTAGGTAGCAGGAATAAAATGGCCGAAAAGGATAGATGTTTATGGTAAAGGGACACAAAGGGGAACAAAATTTAAAAGGACATAAGACAGAGTTCAGTAAAATTATGGAAACTTGTGAGAAAAATAAGTTCATACATTTCACTGCTACCCTCTCATTTAAATGTTTTTTATCCTAGAGATAAATTTTACAAATGCAGACGTGGTCCACTCAGATCCCATCAATACACAGCAAGATTTACCTGGCAGAGCCCAAAATATACCTAGACGTTGTTGGAAGAATAAAAACTGGGCTCAAAAAAGAGGAAGGACTTCTAGAAAAATGAATTGAAATGCTCATACAGAATCAAGACCACTTATTGGGGTTTGTGTTTGTGTACACTGTTACCTAGATGTCTTATGGAGACAGAACAAATAAAAAATTGTATTATAAAATGGATACAAAAGTTCAAAGAAACAGTCACAATAAACAATGGGAAAAACTATGCAATAAATCTATAAAATTCAAGAGAAAACTGGTATAAAAGCTCTAACCTTAACCCTTCAATAATTGCCAAAATAAACAAATCACATAATAATAGATGCTGGAAATGTCATGACACAGAAAGAAGATTTTACCATAAGTGAATGACATGTCAAAAAAACTCAAAAGTACTGGAAAGAAGCACTAGACATAGATATTAGAATTGCAAATGAAACCTCTTTTGCTTTATCTAGGTGTAATTCCAAGCTATCCTAATTCCAAGATTTATCAACAATCCCCCCAACCCCGCCACAATTTATTAAAATGCATGTTCATGGCCGCAAGGATAAACCTAACAAACACAACATTAGAAATGTTACTGATGATATCAAACTAGGAATTTAAATTTGGAGCATGTGTAGTAATGATAAAATTATCTGCATATATTCATAACAAGCTTCATCAAATTTAAGCGAGAATGGCTTCCATATAATTTAGCATGCAGCAAGACAGAAAAGAATTGACATGTGAAATTAGATATGAAAAAAATTAAATATTTATAAATATTAAAATATCAGTTGGAGCAAAATAAAGGGAAAGTTAGAAATCAAACCTATATCTTGTAGTAGTTTTTCTTCTCCCCTCTTTTTTTATAGCATACTTAACAAAATAGCACTCAACTCAGAGATTGAAAAAAGTTCTCTAAAATCCTTTTCCTTATGTTAAAAATAACTTTTTTGGTTATTTTGGACATAATGAACACTAGCTGCTCAATTTCTTGTAACCTCTGTGTTCATTTATTGATATATTTTTTCATCAATTATTTTTCTGTTTGCCTTTTTTTAGATTAAAAAAAGAAACAGAACTGCAAAAAGCTATTTCTCCAGCACTGGAGATGGAGGATCCACCCATGGGTAGTAGACTGTATTCCTGCCCAATCAGATCAAGTCAGCCAAAGTTGCCACGCCCGTCCTGGGCCCTAGATCCCAGTCTTGACTTGATCTTGCCCATGGACGGACGTACAACTCTGGCTCTTAGGCAGGTATAGTCTCGACTATTGGTGAATCCTCCACCTTCTTTGGCTAGTTAGTCTAATTTTAAATAATTTGGTCTGTTAGGAGATAGATTTCTTTAGCTCTGCCTGTGGGGGGGAGGATCGTGATTATAGGAAGAAGGGGCTCCTTCTTCTTTTCCCCTCCTCACAGCAATAACAGAATAGAAGGGGATTCCTCTCATTTCCCCTCTCCCAACACCGATTGATCCATTCTCACCGGAGCTCGTGGCTGCGGCCCGGTGACGAACGGGGTGTAAGGACTTGCCTCACAGCAAGCGAGGCTCGTTCTGGATTCGGCCTCCGCCTCATTGCATCCGACGCTGGCAACCTCGTCCTTGATCTTCAGACCCGGCTGGGAAGGCGCGCGCCTTAACCGTCGGGGCCGTTTGCGTTCGGGCGGCAGTTCGGTGGATTGGGGAGCAATCTGTTTTTTCGTTGCCATCACGCGCGGCCGCCATTTTGCACCGCGCGACGAGGGGGATAGCCGAGGACGCTTTGCAGCTCGTTAAGGCCCGATCGCCGACGAACGGCCTCGGAAAGGGCGCGAGCTGCGAGGGAGACCAGCTGGATTTAAATCAAGCCTGACGAACGGCCGTTCGTCCCCAGCCTCAGTTTCAGCACGCCAGCGTGTTCTTCGTTCTCGGGCTGCCTTCCCTTGGGCCTAGCAGTTCTTTAGGAGTTGCTTGCCATCGCGCGCGGCCGCCATTTTGGACCGCGCGACGAGGGAAACTGCCGAACTATCGAATTTAAGGGGAACAAAAGGCCTTTCCCCTCTATTATTTCACAGGATTAACTTAGTTAATTGCTGTGGGGGGGGGAGGAGTTTGGCAGCATTAGGTAAGGAACGCCATTTCAAGGCTCGGCCGCCATTTTGAGGGCCGCTTCTGGCGGGGATCCACCTCCCATTATCAACACTATATTCCTCACGTGTTAGGAATTCTGAACAGCTCTAGTAAACTCCTTCTCAGGCCTCGGGCCTCCTAGTCTGCTTGTCTGACACGTTGAGGACCACAGTCACTCAATTTCGTGACTGTTATCGTGTCATTGGGACACGAGGATTCCAGGTGTTCCCACAGAGCATCTGTCCTTTCCTCCTTAAATTAAGCCGGATTCCAGACATACTCGCAGTGTGCCTGTCCTTTTCCGACCACTACTTTTATCTATCCAGTCCCAAAAGTACCTGGGTTCCAGACGTACCCACAGTGCGTGTGTCCTCACCCAGAGGTTGTATTCTCTAGATACCAGGGGGTCCCTCTCGAGTTCCTGTGCTATCTGAGAATGGAGGCTGCAAATTCTCCTTCAGAAGCCGCTGCGCCTCCTCCACCCACATTAATGTCTGTCGCTCCACCCAGCCTGGAGGGTTCTGACATGCCTATATCTAAAACCAAGGGCAGGTCTTCGAACAAGACCTCCAAGAGGGCAGACAAACAAGCTAACCGGAGGCATCAGGCCCTAGAAAAGGAGTTTGCTAGAGCACAAAAGGCAGCTAGACTAGATCCCCCCCAAACTGAGGGATTAACATACACTCTGCCCTTGGGACCTCCCGCCTTTTCCCCGAGGGGATGGACTACGGGAGAACTCTCTCATTCCCCCGTACCTCCTGCCCCGCGGTCACATTTCAGCCTTCCAGAGGCAACTTTCACTCCTACAGCTGCAGGCCTCCGACCTGCGGAGCCTGTCCCCATGCCTTCAGAGGAGCGCCTGACCTCCTTGATTGCGCGAGCAGTTGATAGCGCCTTGAACGCCAGGGCGATTCCGCCTAGACCTCCGATTGTGAATCCCATCCCTACACAAGGTCAGGCTGAGGAGACTTATGAAGCACCTTCCTCACCATCAGGATCCTCGTACTCAGAGGGCCTATCCCTCCATGACCAGGGCACTGACCAAGGGCTTCCAATGTCTGAGGAGGAGGAGACTCCCCCTGATGCTCCGACATTCAGTGGAATGTTTAATCCTTCTGCTTTCGTCACTCTGCTCCGAAAGGTCGCATCCACAGCCCACCGGGGATCTGAGCCTCCTTCAATGGCGGCCACTGTTTCCCCGGATCCGGAGTTGGATCCCAATTTTACTGAGCCAGTGGCGGCTCAACATCGCATCCCATGCCCTCCCATGTTCATGACCGCTATACAAAAGCAATGGGCTTCCCCAGCTTCCCTCCCTCTGCCTAGCGCTACTGACAAGAGACTTTATAATGTAGCTAAGGAGCTGGAAGAGGCATTAGAGGTACCGGCGGTGGATGAACCTTTAGGTCCCCTGGTCTCTTCCACCGCCATTCCCGGAGACGTCTCTGAAGCCCTCAAAGCGGAGGACCGTAAGTCCGAACTCGCTAATCGCAAGACCCATCAGGCGGCGGCCTGGGCGATTAGAGCGGCTTCCTCCGCTTCATTCTTTAATAGATCCGCCCATCGCTGGCTCAAACAGCTTCAGGCCCGGACCCCAGCTGATGATGTCCGCTCTCACCAGGACCTTAGTAAAATGATAGCGGCCATGGAATATGCATCAGATGCATCTCTCCAAGCCACCAGGTTTGCCTCCAAGGCTATGGCCTCCAGCGTCACTGGGCGGCGTATGCTTTGGCTGAAGCATTGGCGTGCCGACGTCAAATCAAAGTGGCGCCTGTCATCGGCCCCATACCAAGGAGGCAAACTGTTTGGTGGGGCCTTAGAACCGTACCTTACTGAAAATAAGGACAAGCGCAAGGTCCTCAACCACATTCTGAACAAGTCGGAGAAACGTAAAACCTTTTATCCCCGCAAACAGTCCTTTCGGCCTAACAACAGGTACACTTACACCCAGTCCTTCCAACCTTTTCGCCCCTTTCCGGACAGGCAGGACAGGCAATACGACGGACAAACCGCTAAACCCAGGCAACAATTTCAGGGTAAGCGGCCCTTTCGGGGGAGCGGCCGCCCATTCCGGCGCTCCAAGTGACTCCCTGACGGTTATTCCCATAGGGGGCAGACTTTATCTCTTGCCCTTACCCTCGAAATCGAATAAAGAGGAAGTTGATGGGCGACGCCGTCCAACACCTTCTGGACATACAGGCCATAGAACCGGTTCCGGTGGACCAGAGAGGTCGGGGATTTTACTCCATCCTCTTTGTCGTGCCCAAGACGTCGGGGGCATGGAGGGCCATCTTGGTTCTCAAGGGTTTAAATTACCATCTTGTTTACCGCAAGTTCAAGATGCAGACGCTCCGATCCATCTTGGGAAGCGTAAGAAGAGGAGACTTCCTGACGTCCATCGATCTCACGGAAGCGTACCTTCATATCCCCATCTCTCTCGCCCACCGCCGGTTTCTAAGGTTTGCTTACAAAGGTCAACATTACCAATACAGGGCCCTACCTTTTGGCCTTTCATCGGCTCCCAGGGTGTTTACCAAGATCCTAGCGGTCCTGGCAGCTCACGGATGGTTCCGGTCAGGGTCCAATGTTACTTGGACGACATCCTGATCCAGTCATCTTCCATCCAGTCCGCCAAGACGGATTTAACATTGGTAGTGAGCGTGCTCCAGGACCATGGGTTCTCGGTAAACTTCCTCAAGAGTCACATGATCCCCACAACAAAACTATTACATCTGGGGGCCATAATAGACACTTTGCAATGCAAGGTGTACTTATCTCAGGAACGCCGGGACAACCTGAGGAACTCAGTCCTCCAGGTACGCAGGGGACGCACAGCGTCCTTGCTCACCCTCTCCAAATTATTGGGTCAAATGATATCGACCATAGCCATTGTTCCGTGGTCCAGACTCCACTCCAGGGAACTACAGCGGTTCCTGCTACCCTTTCAGAGGCGGAACCTCAGTGCCTCCAGTCAAAGGGTGAGACTCCCCCCTCAGGTGGTGCGGTCCCTCGGATGGTGGCTGTCGCCAGCCACCCTCAAGGGGTCGCTGTTCAAAGAACCGGGCCGAATACTGCTGACGACCGACGCCAGCCTATTTGGCTGGGGTGCACACCTTCGATCGCAGTGGGCACAGGGTCGTTGGTCCCATTCGGACCTTCAGCACGACATCAACTGGTTGGAGTTGCGGGCCATTCATTTAGCCCTCCGACATTTTCATGCTCTGGTAAGGAGGCGACACGTTCTTGTCCTCACGGACAACGTGACTGCCAAGGCTCATGTGAACAGGCAAGGGGGAACCCGTTCACGAGCTCTATTGACCGAGTCACTGTTGCTGGGATCCTGGTCAGAACACAACCTGGCTTCCATCAAGGCCGACCACATTTCGGGGAAGGAGAACACTCAAGCCGACAGGTTGAGCAGGGCCACCATAGACCACTCGGAATGGCGCCTCCATCCGAGGGTGTTCAAGGAGCTTTGTCACCGGTTCGGACGTCCACTAGTGGACCTCTTTGCGTCCCCGGCCAACACACAATTACACCGGTTCTTCTCCCGGTTCCCCTCTCAGGGGGCGGAACAGATCGATGCGCTTCGGTCCCCATGGCCCCCGGGTCTCCTCTATGCCTTCCCGCCGCTCCCTCTGATCCCGGCGGTGATTCGCAAAATTCTCCAAGAGGGTGCGGAGGTACTTCTCATTGCTCCTTATTGGCCACGGAGACCCTGGTTCGCCGATCTTCTGAGCCTGTCCATCTCGATCCCATGGCGGATTCCCCCGGACAGGGTCTCACTCAGTCAGGGGACCATCCTCCATCAGGATCCCCAATGGCTCCAGTTAGCCGTTTGGCGCTTGAGCGGTCTTGTTTGTCACGACAGCTCTGTTCCACAGGGGTGATCAATATAATTCAAGCGTCTCGTCGTCCCTCCACTAACCGAATTTACGAGTCCACATGGCGGAGTTTCCAATCCTGGTGCTCCAGGAAGCAGTTGTCACTTGTTCAACTCACTATTCCCCATATTTTGGAATATCTTTTGGAGGGTCTGGAGCGGGAACTAGCCCCGAACACGTTACGCAGGCAGGTAGCGGCTCTGTCCACGGTCCTATCCTGTGACTCTGTAGAGTCGTTAGGGCATCACCCATTGATTAGATCTTTCCTCAAGGGTGCGGCGAACACCAGGCCGCCTACGGTACATAGGTACCCGTCCTGGGACTTGCCACGGGTACTTCTGGCCCTGACGAGGCCGCCCTTCGAACCCCTGAGATCGTGCGAATTTCAACACCTTGCCCACAAGGTGGCCTTTTTAGTGGCGATCACGTCGGCTCGACGTATCTCCGAACTGGCAGCGCTCTCGGTCCGCAAGGACCTGTGTTTTTTTCCGCTCAGATAGGGTGATCCTTCGTCTCGATCCCACTTTCATACCGAAAGTAAATTCTGCATTCCATAAGAACCAGGACATTGTGCTCCCGGATTTTTGTCCGAATCCTTCGTGCGCCCAGGAGCGGCAATGGCATAGCTTGGATGTCCGCAGGGCGCTCAGTTATTATATCTCACGGACAGCGGATTTCCGTAAGTCGGAGGCCCTGTTCGTATCTTCCCACCCTTCTTCCAGGGGTCAGAAGGTCTCCTCGTCCACAATAGGCAGGTGGATCAGGAAGTGCATCGCCGGGGCATATCAAGCTGATTCATTGCCGGTTCCAAGTAAAGTCACGGCCCACTCCACCAGGAGTGCTTCTACCTCTGCGGCCTGGGATACTCAGGCATCCATTGAGGATATCTGCAGAGCGGCCACTTGGTCCTCGCCTTCTCCATTTATTCGGCACTATAGAATTGACAAATTCACTTACGCGGAGGCCTCCTTCGGTAGGAGGGTCCTCCAACAGGTACTTCATCAAAGTGCCACACCGGGCCAATCTGTTTCCCACCCTAAGGGACAGTAGGCTTTGGTATGTCCCATGGGTGGATCCTCCATCTCCAGTGCTGGAGAAGGGGCGTTGTCTTACCTGAACGCCTTTTCTCAGCACGGAGATGGAGGATCCACCTTCCCTCCACTTTTTCTCTTGGGGCAGTTATTACCTAGGTTAGTTAGTTTCTGAGCCAATACGTCCTATGTCAGTCAATGGCTTCGCTCGCGTCAAGACTGGGATCTAGGGCCCAGGACGGGCGTGGCAACTTTGGCTGACTTGATCTGATTGGGCAGGAATACAGTCTACTACCCATGGGTGGATCCTCCATCTCCGTGCTGAGAAAAGGCGTTCAGGTAAGACAACGCCCCTTCTATTATTCTCTAGTTCACCCTTCTCTTCCTACGTAGAAGCTGACTTTTTACAATAGAAAGTTTTCTCTTCAGGAGAGTCTAGAATTCATAAGCTTATTTCCCTAGGAATTACTCTGTACTTAATAGGTTTTTAATACAAATTAGGCATGTGCACGTTTCCTTGTACTTGCAGTTCCTTTTTAAGAATTCTGTCAACCTTTCTTTGCAAACAAGAGAGAAAGGATTTCTAGGATTTCTTTCGGAGTTCTACACCAATTCACACAAGCTGGTTTAAACAGATCCATCCTCTGTAAAGCAGTAATTTATAAATACCAGGCAATAAGACACAGAACTCAGTGGAACTTACTAAGTGATACTTACAGGTGTAACATTGTGTTCAAGGTTTTTTTTTAGTTGCCTGCTAATTGGAAGGAAGGGATCATCTTACCTTTCTGGGAAGAACAAAAGAAACAGTTGAAAAGATGAGATGCAGGCATTGCTGCTAAAAAGCAGAGAGGTTTTTAAAATGTTAGTCATGGTTTGGGAAGGATTGCTTACTTAATTTAATTCTTTTTATTATTTTTATAGCCTTTCTCTTGTCTCCATTCATATCTGGTTCCCTTTTTCCCCCCCTCACCTCATCTCCATCCTGTTTTGTTAGTAGCTTTCTCTTTCCATGCAGCCTATTGTCCATTTCTTTTACTTCATTCCATTTTATTTATTTTTTGTTACCTCTGCTTGACGAAATGGTAGATGCATGCATTTAATGGGTTTGAGAGAGGCTTTATGTATGTTGTATGTATGTATATAAGGTTGGTAGGGCTATGGAAAACATTCAGAAGGAATGTTTCTCAGTGTGCTGGTTCACATATTAAGCACTCTTATTTTGAATTTTTAAAGCAGTTGTGTTATTTGCAGGGGTTGCACATCTTCTTAGGAAGCTACTCCTGAGGTGTTTCTCATGCAAAGAAGCTGGAGTCAAGTGGCTATGCATGTGCATGCATAGTTAATTGCATACCAAGAAATCTCTGGGGTATGATTAGTCTACCTCATATTCCTTCTCTTTATAGCTCAAAAAATAAGGTTTTAGATATTTAAGTGCATAGGGGTACATATTTCCTTAATGATGTAAAAGGAAACCAAGCCAGCTTGAAAAGCAAAAATGAAGATTTATTGAAAAAAAGATAAAGTAGGGCAGTGAAGGAAGCATAAAACTCAAGAGTTCCCATATCAGAAGTCTAGCTGGATTAGTGTGTTGGATAAATGACTCTAGCCAAATACTTTTATTAAGAGTTTCTGTTTTAGCATGTGCATTGATATTGGAGGATCGATCAAGTTGACCAAGTTCATTTCCTATATTTGAAGTATTGTCATACCCTAAAGTGCATTTATTTTGGTAAAGCAATGATGTTGCTATCATGTTTAATACATTGAACATTGGATAAACATACTGTTTAGGATTGTGAACATACTGTCCTCTCAATCTAAATTCTCTACAGGAATGTTATACGGTATGTACTTTCTTTGTAAAATGTTAGTGCTTGGAATTTATGATAATGCCTTATATTGATGGATTATTTGGTTTGCTAAAAATAGTTTTATTTTTCTTGAAATTGAGCAAATTAAATAGTATATATGTGATTAATATATGTTTCAATCTGTATGATAATTTGCTTAACGAATACCTTATAATATAATTATATTGAGGTTTGGTCTGTGTTACCAAAAATCTTTCAGAATTAAGCACTTTTCTAGTCTGTTCTGTAATTTTGGATCTATTTAAACTACAATCTTAGTAGATGTCAAGAAGGAACACTTAATAAAAACCTTGAAATAAAGCATAGTATAAATTTGTAAACACAGTAGAGCAATGCTTGTTCATTAGTTGTATGTTTAAAAAGACAATAGCTTTTTACCCAATGTTCTACTTAGTCACGCTTTGTTAGAAATAAGGAGATCTGAGTTGACATTACATTTGTTACAGGTTCTAGAATTGTGTGACAATTTAGATTTGAAGGTGAAAACTTCATTAGGAACACATGCGGGTGATCATATTGCACCTGTTGGCAATTCCTTAAGAAGCTGACTTCACACAATGGATCCCAGGAAAGGATATGTTTAAGGAGATGTCCTTAACTACATCCACAGCATTCCAAATAACTTTTTTCCCTTTGAAACTGGACCACTGCACCAACTTTAATAGATTCTCTCTTGGGAAAGCAGTGGGAGAATACAGATTGGCAACCATATTTTTCATTCCATCAGCAAATACCGTATTTTTCGCTCTATAAGACGCACTTTTCCCCCCCCAAAAGATGGGGGAAAATGTCTGTGCGTCTTATGGAGCGAATGCCGCCTCCCA
>NW_015386246.1:545657-566735 GCF_001527695.2 Protobothrops mucrosquamatus | reverse complement strand
ATATATATATATATCTATTAAAGGTAAAAAAGGATATATGCAGTGTTATCTTCATTTTAGATAGAATATTTTTTTTCTTGTTTTCCTCGTCTAAAAACTATGTGCGTCTTATGGTCAGGTGCGTCTTATGGTGCGAAAAATACGGTAGCTTTGGCTGTATCATAGGCTTCTCACTGAGCTCATTTTATCAACAAAAGGAGGGCAAAGCCTCATTCTAAGCCTTATCATTTTAGCATTCACTTTATTTTAGTATTCATAAAATCATTATTTTTAAATTAGCTATGCATGTCCCTTGATAGTTCTTTGCTTTGTTTCTGTTTGTATTTTACTGTTAGTAAGGAAGAATATATATGTCTCGTATATGCTGAACTTTGATATTGTGTGTGGCCGATCAGATTGCTGTTGTATAGGCTTTGCAGTTTCATATTGGTATAGTTGGGAAAGACCCACATTGTAGACATACATACAGATGCCATCAATCAGTTTTCTGGGTTTATGTTGTTCCAGAGTTGCATCTTCACAATTCTTTTAATGTGTAGTTGGCTTTCGTAAATGACTACTATGGTACATATTCAGGTTATAAATGCAAATGTTTACGGTGCATAGAGAAAAAACATAACCAAGATACTATATTGACTAAAACAAGGGTTGGGCTTGTTCAATATCCCAAAGCAGAACAAAAAATATATATTTTACTAAAATAATGCTTATAGAAACACACATAAGCATGGACACACAGGGCACAAACAAAACATGGATATTGTGGAAAACAAGTAGCACATTCACTTCCTCCATATAAAATGCACGCAAAAAACCACACCAGAAACTTGCTTAATGTTGTCATTTACTTGAAGCATAATATTCTCATAATGAGGGTAAAATGCCGGCAATCTATTTCCCCATCTAGCCTACCATGAAATTCCTATTTTAATTGTCTTTTTCTTTTGAGAAGCTAGGAACGCTTTGATATGAAATTGCTTTCACCAATTGTTTTCACTTTCTAAGAATGCTCAGCTCCATTTAGATTTAGCTATTTTTGGAAATACATTTTCAGTCAAAGCTGTGTGTATATAATGCTTACATGATTGGATGAGGCCTGGAGAAAGTTCGGTTCTAATTTCATTAGATGAATGTGAACTATTGGCTCATTAGCAAGAATAGGCCTGTTATATGCTAAACTATAACACATTATGGTTGGCCGCTATAATGAACTGGGCTGTGGGTCTGTATTACTTATGGACTTGTTTTATTATTTGATTCTTTTCAGTTACAAGGTAGTTTAGTAAACCATGGAATTTGCTGTTTGAGATATTCAGAGAAAAGTAGAGAAATGTATTTTTGGTTCAAGAATAGTTTTAAAATTGAGACTATATTCTCAAAATTTGGAGTATGCAGGGAGATTGCTATAAGTAATAAAAGTTAATATTTTTCTTAATGATAATGATTTACTTACAGTTGTTAGATACATGATTAAACAATATAAAGATGGTGTTAATTTATAAATAATATAAAAATGCTATTGTGACCTTTCAAATAGAAAATTAAAACAAATATAGAGTTTTACAGCAATTGTAACTAAAGTTACTGTGCTGGACTTCATTGATTAATGCGAGCATTTTGAATTGAATTAGAAAAGAACTGAAAAACATTGTGATGATATTGTGATAGGCCAAATTGTTTGGAAGATTATTCATGAATAAGGTCCAGTAGCCTCATTAGTATTTAAGTTGTTCAGAAGATTAGAAAGAGTATAATTCAATACAAACTTGATCATTGATCATAACTGGTAATAGAACTGATTTTCTTTTTAAGAAAAATAAAGTACGATTATCATTGATTATTGAACAAGCTGGGTACTTGGATTTCAAGCCTCAAGACTTAAGTGTAGTTTGTGAATAGAATTGTAGGTTTGTATTTTAAGATGAACATGATGACATATTTTGAATGTTTTTTAAATATTAAAGATAAAAAGCATAAGGAAATAATTAGACAATCATTTAAAATTATTGCTAATACTTATATTTCAGAAGTATGTACAAAATTGTGCCACATGTAGCTCAGATGTTCAGGTAAATGTGACTTGTGATTCAGCCAGACTAAAATCTGGAATATCTTGGTTGTTCTGAGAAAAATTCCCTTTTAATTGGAGCTTATGTTTTAACATTTCAAATAAATAAAATTAATATCACTAAATTTAACTTTTACATACATTCTGTCTTTCTGCTTAGTTGTTTATAATTTGATAGAAAAAGAACTGTGTATTCTCCAGCATGGAAAGAATGTAGAATCCCTCGACCATCGGCGGGGACTTCACGATCCAGGGACTACCAATACCCGGATCCGGCCTCGCCACCACGTTCCGGTGGAAGCGAGGTTTCCGAATATTCGGAGGTCGACCTCGAAGAGGGTCAGTGGTCGGATGATGAGGAGCCCCACACGTAGGCTCCCCCCTTGGTAGGTTTGTTCAACCCGACACTTTTTCCCTCCCTCTTACGCAAGGCCTGCGCCACCGGAAAGATCGAACCGGTGAAATCCACGGTATCCGATCAGACACCTGGTCAGGGTACCAGCCCGCTGTTCTCGGAACCTGTCATTAAACACCAGCAGATTCCTTGCCCTCCCATGTTTTTAAAATCAGTACAAGATCAATGGGGTTCCCCCGGCACCTTTTCCGCCCTTGGGGGGATAGACCATAAACTTAAAGATACGGTTTCGACCCTGAGTGAGGCGTTGGAAGTTCCGAAAGTGGACAAGTCCCTTACTCCCATACTTTCAGAGTCCAAGATTCCAGGGGACATGTCGGAGGCCCTGAAGGCCGAGGATAAGAAATCCGAGGTTTCCTTCCGTAGGACACACCAGGCTTCAGCGTGGGCGGTAAGAGCCTCCACATCAAATTCATTCTTTGCCAGGATCTCTCTGATCTGGCTACGTGAACTACAATCCAGAATATCCCCAGAGGAGGTGAGGGTACATCAGGACGTGACCAAGTTGCAAGCAGCCTTGGAATATATGGCAGACGTGTCTCTTCAAGTGGCCAGATTTTCGGCCCGTGCCATAGCATCCAACGTCGCTGCACGCAGGTTATTTTGGATTAGAAACTGGCGTGCCGACACCAAACACAAATGGCAGGTGGCCGCTGCCCCGTATCAGGGTGGTCACCTTTTCGGAGAGGCCCTCACCCCATACCTGGTGGAAAACAGGGAAAAGAAGAGGGTACTTTACCATCTTTCCAAGAGATCGGGTAGGCGTTTCGTCCCGTATAGCCGCTGTCCTCCCTTTTGTTCGGGATCAGAGCCGGCATCAGAAACTCTATCCCGGCCCTTTCCAACAGGGCCAGACTGCCCCTTGGACTGGTCCGGCTACAGAGACAGGTCCAGACAACAGGTCCAGAACAAGTGACCTTTTCAAGGTAGAGGAGGTTGCCCTTTCCGTAGGTCAAAGTGACTCAGGGTGGACCCCTCCCATAGGTGGTGAACTGACTTATTACATATGCAAATGAGAGGACACCACCACGGACGCTTGGGTGCTCGCCACCATCAGGGACGGACTGTCCCTGGAATTTGTGACAACTCCCCCTCGACGTTACATTACCTGCCCCTTGTCGCGGAATCCCGTAAAAAAGGGTCTCATGCAGGAAGCCATTCAACACCTGTTAAGCATAGAGGCCATAGAGCGGGTACCATTGGACCAACTGGGGCAGGGATTCTACTCCATCCTCTTCGTAGTACCGAAGTCCTCAGGGGGATGGAGGGCGATACTCGACCTCAAGAGTCTGAATTCACACCTATCATATCGCAGGTTCAAGATGCAGACGCTCCAGTCCATTTTGGCCAGTGTACAGCAGGGAGACTTCCTAACTTTGATAGATCTCACAGAGGCATACCTCCACATTCCCATCCACCTGGGTCACAGACAGTTCCTCAGGTTCAGGTACTCCAACCGTCACTACCAATACATCGGCCCCCAGGGTTTTCACCAAGGTCCTGGCGGTACTTGCACATCTCAGGTCGGTACCGGTTCGCGTTCATTGTTACTTGGGCGACATCCTAATCCAGTCCTCTGCATCGAGTGCGTTGACGGACCTGGCATTAACGATCGAGACACTTCAAGGACACGGCTTTTTAATCAATTTTCAAAAGAGTCACTTGGTTCCAGCCAATCACCTTTTACACTTAGGCGCGATAATAGACACAAACCTTTGCCAAGTATTCTTGTCCCGGGAGTGGCAGGTCAGCATCCGTACTCTGGTCCTCAAGGTCCGCAGGGAGCAACGAGTGACCCTAGCCTTGCTCTCCCAACTATTAGGAAAACTGATTTCCTGCATTGCCATAGTACCCTGGGCCAGACTCCACACAAAACAGCTCCAGTGGTTCTTACTTCCCTATCAAAGGCGGGGCATACGTTCCTTCCCACAGAGGGTGCGAGTTCCATCACAGACACTCAAATCCCTTCTCTGGTGGATCTCCCTGGCGTTATCCAAGGGGTCCCTTTTCAGGGAGCCCGTTCGTGTAACCCTGACCACGGACGCCAGTCTATTCGGCTGGGGGGGCACACCTCCAACTTCAATTTGCCCAGGGCCGGTAGTCCCGGCGGGACCTCAAACAAAACATCAACTGGCTGGAACTCAGGGCTATACACCTGGCACTTCGCCACTTCCGCAACACGATTGCGGGGTGCCACGTGTTGGTCCTGATGGACAATGTGGCGGCGAAAGCCCATGTGAACCGGCTGGGCGGCACTCGTTCTCGGTCCCTAATGTCCGAGGCTCGGTTACTGGGGTCATGGGCGGAGCGGAATCTCCTTTCCCTAAAGGCAGAGCACATTTCAAGGGAGGCGACCCGGCAGGCGGATTATCTGAGCCGCTCTACGGTAGACCACTCAGAATGGCGCCTGCATCCACGTCTCTTTAGGGAGATCGCGTAGAGATTTGGTCAACCGAGTATCGATCTATTCGCTTCTCCAGCGAACGACCAACTCCCATGTTTCTTCTCCCGTTTCCCCTCTCAGGGGTCGGAGAGAGCAGATGCCCTCCACAGTCCTTGGCCGGAGGGTCTACTATATGCCTTCCCACCTTTCCCCCTGATTCCGGCAGTCATTAGGAAACTGTTACTGGAAAAAGCGGAGCTGATATTCGTGGCCACACACTGGCCAAGGCGACCATGGTTCACGGATCTCGTGAGCCTCGCTGTAGCTCCTTCGTGGAGGATTCCTCCAGATCGGATAGTCCTGTTACAAAGGGTCATACAACACCCGGACCCGCAGTGGCTCCAGCTAGCCGTCTGGCATCTGAACGCCAGTTCCTGACACGGGGTTCATACTCCTCGAGGTGAGCTCAATGATTCAGACTTCTCGGCGGCCGGCGACGGATCGAATCTACGATGCCACTTGGAGAAACTTCTTTCGATGGTGTGAACAAAATAATTTGGCCATCTCCTCGGTTACCATTCCGCGGATACTTGAATATCTTTTGGAAGGCCTGGACAAGGGCCTAGCACCCAACACTATACGTAGGCAGGTGGCGGCCCTATCCACGATCTTCACCTGTGCCAATTCCGCGCTGTTGTCTCAGCACCCGAGGGTTCAATCCTTTATCAAAGGGGTCACAAACAGTAAACCTCCCGTAGTCCATTGTTACCCCATTTGGGAGTTGCCACGAGTACTACAAGCTATTACAAGGTCTCCTTTTGAACCCATCAGGTCTTGCAGTTTACGACACTTGTCTCTTAAGGTGACCTTTCTAGTTGCGGTTACATCGGCGAGACGCGTTTCAGAATTAGCAGCTCTTTCCGTCAGGGAAGACCTATGCATTTTTCACCAAGACAGAGTGGTCCTACGGCTGGACCCCTCGTGTATTCCCAAGGTTAACACCCTGTTTCATAGGGCACAAGAGATCGTGCTACCGGACTTTTGTCCTAACCCGTCACATAACTTGGAACGGCAGTGGCATTCCCTGGATGTCCGCAGAGCACTGCGATATTACATTAAGCGGACAACTGCTTTTCGCACGTCGGAGGTGCTTTTTGTCTCTTTCCACCCGGCTTCTAGGGGTCAGAAGGTCTTCTATCATTGCCAGGTGGATTAAGGCCTGTATCGCAGAGTCGTACCAGGCACAATCTTTGCCGGTTCCAAGGCATCTGACAGCACATTCCACATGCAGTGCTTCTACATCGGCTGCGTGGCATACTCAAGCATGTATTGTGGACATTTGTATGGCGGCGACGTGGTCTTCACCTTCACCCTTTATTCGTCATTATAAGCTTGATAAATTTACATCTGCAGGGGCCTCCTTCGGCTGCCGAGTCTTGCAACCGGTGGTTCAGACAGCATCGACACTAGACCAGCCTGCTTCCCACCCGTAGGGTCACATGGGCTTTAGTACGTCTCATTTGTGGATTCTACATTCTTTCCATGCTGGAGAAGGGGCATTGTCTTACCTGAACGCCTTTTCTCAGCATGGAGAATGTAGAATCCACCCCCTCCCCTTTAAATCCGCAATCAGGTCAGTGTCAGTAGTCTGGGAGCCAACACGTCATGCAGTCATTAGCTTTGCCCTCTTCGAAACTGGGGCGTGACCTAGTCCAGCACGGGCATGGCAACTTGACTGGTTTGGTCTAATTGGGCTAGAGGACTTCTTTAACCCATTCGTGGATTCTACATTCTCCATGCTGAGAAAAGGCGTACAGGTAAGACACGCCCCATTTAGTGGAGTCTGCTTTATTATGAAACTGTTACACTATTGGGTAGAGTTGAAAATTGTATTGATGAAATTTCTTGAATTATGATATTCTTTGAAACAGCTCAGAAATTGATTACAGGAGATAGTTTTCTATGAGTTGGTTCATAGTTAGCAATGATAATTTGCAGCAAAATTACACGATCTTTTGCAAATCATGAATTTAATCTCTGTTTCATTATGTAATATAAGTTTCTAATGTCTAAGTTACTTTAAAAATGCTAATTTGTTTGAGGGTTTTACTTTCAACAATCTCATAGATACATATTCTACTAAATATAGTTATATACTTAGTAGTCCTTGACTTAAAACCACAGTTGAGTCCTAAATTTCTGTTGCTAAATGAAACAGTTGAGTTTTGCCCCATTTTACTACCTTTCTTGCCACAGTTAAGTGAATCACTGTAGTTGTTAAGTAAGTTAGTAACATGGTTATTAAATTAATCTGTCTTCCCCATTTGCTTGTCAGAGGTTGCAAAAGATAATTGCATGAACCCGGGACATTGTAACCATCATAAATATCAACCAGTTACCAAGTATCTGAATTTTGAACTGCTGACTGTGGGGATACTGCAATGGTAGTAAGTGTGAAAAATGGTTATAAGTCCATTTTTTCAGTGCTGTTGTAACTTCGAACGTTCACTTAACAAATGGGTGTAATTCGAGGACTACCTGTGTAGCACATTTGCTTATCTTTCTTATGTATATTTTAGGGAATCTTCTCTTGTGTCTTCATGTGTATTAAAAAGTTTATATAGAAATATTGTGAGAAGCAGTCTAAATTGAAATGTAAAGGGTATACAAAGGATTCAAAATAAATTATGTAAGATCTCTTGAGAAACTGAAAAATCTCTTTTTTGCACAGATAGATCATTTATATTTGTGGTATTAGAGTTCATGTCTGATGAAGTGGGGGAAAGGGATTTGTTTTAAAAATGAATCTTGGAATTATTTTTTTACTTTGAGAGGGAATAACTTAGTTTCTATGTTATAAGGAGAGAGACTTAGATCTGGTCCTTAATAATATTTTAAAATATTTAAATGTTTCAATATATTGATTACTAGATATGCTGTTTGAGCTTTAAGTTCTGCAAGAGTTTCTGTTTAACATCCCAAAGATGTTTTTTTCAGGAGGCAGCTAGACTTTCTTATGTTTCTTCTGAAGACGTTTCGCTTCTCATCCAAGAAGCTTCTTCAGCTCTGACTAGATGGTGGAGACTGAGCAGACATAAATCCTTCCACTCTCCACCATCTAGTTCACAGGTCGGCAACCTACGGCTCCAGAGCCACATGCGGCTCTTTGAGCCTTCCCCTGCGGCTCCCAGCCTCCTCTGCCATTTGCAGAGAGAGACAGAGACAGAGGCATTTGCGCTTCCCTTCTCTCTCTCTCTCTCTCTCTCTCTCTCTCTCTCTCTCTCTCTCTCTCTCTCTCTCTCTCTCTCTCTCTCTCTCTGTGTGTGTGTGTGTGTGTGTAAAAAAGAGAGTGGCCTCACCCTGTTCGACGAGCCGACAAGCTTTCTGGGCGGGGCTCCTGCCTTGGCTGCGTCTCTGCAGGAAGCAGGAAACAGGAAGCAGGAAGGGCAGGAGAGAGCTAGCTAGCCCAGCTATGCTGGTTCAGGAATTCTGGGAGTTGAAGTCCATGAGTCATAAAAGAGCTGAGATTTGCCTACCCCTGAGCTTGTTGGAGAACAGCTTGAAGCCAGCTTGCCAGGTGAGCAGAAGATCGGAAAGAGGGAGAGAGAAGGGGGGAGAGAAAGAGAGAGAGAGGGAGGGAGGGAGAGAGAGAGAGAAAGAAAGAGAGAGAGAAAGAAAGAGAGTGGGGGAAGAGGACTGGTAGACCAAGGGCAGAAAGAGAGAGAGGGAGAGGGAGGGAGAGAGAGACAGACCCTTTTGACATCTAAAATGAAGATAACACTGCATATATCCTTTATATAAAGGTAAAAAAGGATATATGCAGTGTTATCTTCATTTTAGATATCAAAAGGGTTTTGCGGCTCCCAGTGTTTTGTTTTTGGTGGGAAATGGGTCCAAGTGGCTCTTTGAGTGTTTTGGCTTGCCTACCCCTGATCTAGTCAGAGCTGAAGAAGCTTCTTGGATGAGAAGCGAAACGTCTTCAAAAGAAACACAAGAAAGTCCAGTTGCCTCCTGAAAAAAGCACCTTTGGGACAACCATACCTAGATGACTGAGAACCTGCATAGACGCTAAGTCTGTTTTATTATTTCTCTGTTACATTGCAGAAAATGAGCATCAGCCTTTGCTCTGCTTTCCCCATTCTTCACACATTTTTGTTTTTTGCCAAGTATCTTCTTCTCACAACATCTGTCTTGGGAAAAACTTTACAATGGTCTGTTGCTCTTAAAGCTGTTTTTTAGAATGCCTGTCCACACATATTTATGTTATTTATTTGTGGTTTTAGAAGAGTGGGTAAATAATTTTTCCAGACTTTTATCTTGAAGATATTTTGAATTAGCGGAACAATCAAGAACTTAGGTCAAGCCTTTGCTGTATATTATCTGGATTCACCCTCTTCCCTTCCCACCAAATGTAATTTATATCCTCGTGTGAAAATACCTAATGAAGATTTTTATTTCTCCAAAATTGTCCTAAATTTAAGGACAAGTATTGTATTTTAGTGTCCTAAAAGGAAGCATTCCCCCAATTTAGGCTTTTTTTTCTATTTGATAAAACAAGATATTGCTTTTATAAAAATAGTATGCTTTTTTTTTTTAGGAACACCATTTACAAAGAGCAATCTCAGCACAGCAAGTCTTCAGAGAAAAGAAAGAGAATATGGTTATTCCAGTTCCTGAAGCAGAAAGTAATGTCAACTATTACAGTCGTCTGTACAAAGGAGAATTTAAACAGCCAAAGCAGTTCATTCATATTCAACGTAAGTTCAGCATTAACTACTGTTTGTTTATTTTTTTTAATTGCCTGTCAAAACCACAGAATGAGAAGGAAGGTATTTTCAGAGAGATTTGGGTGTTTGTCTTGAAGAGAAGGAAGTTATTATTAAATTCACATTGTAAAGGAACAATCTGTTTTCTTATTTTTGTGGACTAAAGTACTTATACATCAAATTTCTAAATTTTATGTTCTGATATTCAGAAAATTGGTTTGTCTTACTGATAACTGGCCTGATCCCAACAGAAGTGTAAGATAACCTGCTTAAATGTAAGGTCTCTCTGCAGGTTTCCTGTTTGTTATGAGGCAAATAGGAATTCTTTTAAGAAAATTTACCTGACTTCTAGTCTGTTCTCCTTTTAATACTTCTGAAGATCGTTCAGGTCTTTCATATCTTTAAAATTAGTTTTAATATTAACATTTCTGCTTTGCTATCGTTTTTATATTATCCTGTCCTATTACGTTTTGTTTTAAAAGAATTCAAAATACCAAGGTTCATGAACAGGTATGTGAATGATGTGTGTACATATTGATGATGTGTAAAAACAGTGTATTTCTTGTCTGCTTATCTTTTATCACTTTTGCTGATATTAACTATCCATTTGGGAAAGATGGGAAAGCCCAAAGCTAAATTTTAATTCTTAAATGGAGGGAAGCAAATAACTAAGATTTAAACTGATTATTTCAGGAACGTAATTTGCATTCTTCCGTATTTGGAACTGTGCTTGTGTTTAGAAAATTTGATAAGAATAGATTTTATCATAATAAAAGTGTGGTGATTAAAATGTAACTTACTTATTCAGAGGCTTTTTCTCATTGACAGATATATGAATAGTTTTCATCAAAACTTTACTATGGCTTTCCAAGGAATTTCATAAATTGTCATTTTTTGATACCAGAGTAGTTAAATATTTTGCTGATTATGGAAGACAATTGTGGTGTTTTTAATGAGTTTATTTTTTACTCGAAAACTTCTTTTGCATTTTTAATGCAAAAATCATCCATTATATATTTATTTTTAGCGTGGAAATGGATAGAAAGCAGGTACTCTGTCCAATAAGAATTATTTTAATATTTTAAGCCTTAGAATAGGCTTACTTTTAAATCCCCCCCCATGGAAAAAAATCTGTAAACTCAAGGTCTCAACACTGGATGAGGTGAGTAACCCCCAGGCATTGAAAGGGTATTATCTCTTGCTCTAAAGTTTAAATCATAGCTTAATAAACTTGTCAGATTTCTCTGCTGTCAAGATGCTCGCTATGCCAGAGAGGCCCTTCTCTGGTGTTGCCTAGCCTATGGCATACACTTCACAAGAAGTATTTGCTTTCAAATATCAGAAACTTTAGAAAAGAGGCTGAAGTGTATCTGTTTCCCAAAGCCTTTGTTAATTTAATGAAAAGTATTTTAATTTTTTGTTTTTTATTTTAGTTACATTGATTTCATTGTTGTTTTATATTCAAAAATTTTATAAAAATGAAGGCAGGATATAACTTTTTTTATTTAACCGTAATATGGGCGGCATTTAATTTAACAGATAGTATATACCAGGGGTGGCGAACCTATGGTACGGGTGCCAGAGGCGGCACTTGGAGCCCTCTCTGTGGGCACACGTGCCGTTGCCCCAGCCTTGCCTCCCCCCGTGACCGCCTCCTTACCAATAGCCCTCCTGGAGAAGGAGTCACCCCCGAGCATGGCCCACGCAGAGCAGTGCAGCCAAGGACATGGCAGCCAGGCAGCGTAGACAAGACTCTGCCCTCATGCCCCATCGCTCACAGTTGATGCTGCAGGGCGCGGGCAGAGGGCGTGGCTGCCATGGTGCTGCTGGACAATCTGCAGCGAGCCCTGGAGGCGATGAGTGGCCCTGCAGGCAGGCGGGGCAGAGCAGGGGTGGAGCGGGGGCAGGACCAGTTTTTAGGCACTTGGTCTCTAAAAGGTTCACCATCACTAGTATATACAATCAGTAATAATCAATACAAATTTTTAAAATTAGTATTTCCTAAATACCAGTAAAGAAATGATAAGTAAAGTGATCATTATAAGAGTCATGGTTGAATTAAAATTGTGGTATGATTTTCTCTAATCTCTGTTGTAATTTATTATGTGGCTTTGAAAATGTGTTTACAACAGTCTACTGACTTAGGGTATTAAGATCCAATATCTCACAACTTGGTTTGTTGTAAATGTTTTGTAAACTGTACCTTTTTTTTTCTTTTCATTAATCCTAATGATTCTTTTTTTTTTTAAGTAAAAATGCTATATTGCCTTAGTTTCTTAATACCTATTTTTCTACAAGTCAGGTGCTCTGGGGCTCTGACACATATAATCTTTCTTAACTTCTCCTCAGTGGTGAAGGGAATGGCTTGACCAGTAATAAAAATATGTCTTTTGACTCCAATACGTGAACTAAATAGCCAATCCCACCCCCGCTACATATAATTCATTAGCATACTTATATCCATTAAAGCATGCCATTTTAAATTAAAATATTTTTTCTCTGTGTTTCAGCCTTTAATCTAGACAATGAACAACCTGATTATGATATGGACTCAGAAGACGAAACTTTATTAAATCGGCTTAATCGGAAGATGGAAATCAAACCACTGCAATTTGAAATTATGATAGACAGGCTTGAAAAAGCTAGTTCTAATCAGGTATCATGAATTCAACACCCCCATCCACCTCTTCATTATAGCAGTTGCAGATAAGATTGAATTTTTATAAGTTTTGCGGATGCCTTTATTTATAATGCATGAATAATTTCTTATTACTAGAAATGCTAAACATGTATCCTTCATATTTTATAAAGAAATTAAGAAGAAATATTATGACATAAATTATTCAAGGAGTACTTTGTCTGGGGAGTTTTCCTTTCTTTGCTGCTCTTTTTCCCCACTTTGTGTATATCTCTACCATAATATTTAGTGGCCTTGACTTGTGTGTGGAAATTGTTTCACTTTGAGAGCTATTTCCTATGCCACATAGTAGCTGTTTCAGACAAGAGGACAAGATGATTTTAGGCAGGTAGTGATTTAGTCTACTATGGCTGTGCTCCAGTTGCAGCTGTGATGAATGCAATGAGAAAGCAATGATTTCCATGAATGTTACATTTGAAGTATTGGGGGAACATTATTTTACCCGTTATTTCCTTCATTGATTAATACATGTCCATTTCTCCAGTATGAACCATCCATATATCACTTAATCTCCAACTTCTGTATTCAAATTGTCTTGAATTACTTAAATTATTCCAGAATTCAGTGTCTTTTTAATTATTGTAAATAAGTTGATGTAGAAAAAGGCCCACATACCTTTTATGAAGCTAAACATTTTTCAGCTGTTACTCTACTTTAAAACATGAAATCTTTAGACACATTAATCCTCAACTTCTTGATATTGCCAAGTGGTAAGATTTCAAAATCAGAAAAGCTGGGATCCTTACGTTGTAATTTGTGTAGAAAATGAGACCAGGTAGCATGAAAGGGAAAGGAGTGTGCTGAACTGATTGGCTTATTTGTATTAACATTGCCATTGCCTTTTATAATATAGATATAGGTCTCCACTCTTTGGATTGGAAGTTATTTAATTTAATCCAATAGAAAGTCTACTGGTTCATAATAAAAAAATAATTCAAAATATCTGGAATATATATTTGCTTTTAAAAATACCAGAAAGAGAAAGGAATTGAGTTAGATTTTGTGTAATATTTTAATGCAGGATACTGTAAAATGTACATAGCTGCTATAAAGTAAGAAGTCTGGTCTTTCTGCTATGAAGTGAATTTTTCATTAAATGAAATTTATATTTGAAAGAACAATTGTTTGTGGTTATGATAGTCAATAGATCGCAGATGCATATCAGTACAAAAAAAGAATAATTTTTCAGGGATGGGTTTTGAACTTTTAATAGACCTTGCAGCACAAAATACGTAAAACCAATGAATCTGCCATTCGGAAATTGAGAACCAATTCATACAATTTATTTTTGCATGTAAGGATGTCACCTTTCAGAATTCATGACCACCCTGAACTTCTGGGTGCTTAATTAAAAAAAAGGTAACAAAAATAAGCAGATCAAATTACTTTATTTTATCTAAGAAATATTGTCCTTGAAATAGATTACCAAGAAACTTTTGAGGGAGGATGAATGTGAGTTATAATTCATATCGGCTCAGAAATCTGATTTTGGGAATAGATAAGTCTTTAGAAAGAAAAGCTAAGAGTTGCTAGGTAATTGGTTTGAAAGGTTTTCTGAATAAATTCCAATCTAAAGTTAATTACATTGAAGTCCCATTTAAATCAGTGATATAAATAGGTTGTAACTAACTGAAATCTCGTATGTTGTAAGGGGAATTAGAAAGGACTAATTTTAGTTTGATCAGAGTACATTGGGGGTTTCTTCCATTTTTGCCATAGCGGAAAAGCTTCCTAGAGACCGTCTCCTGCAGACTTATTTTTATTTCCACAACAGCGTAATTCATTCTTTCAGTGTGTTTTTTTCTGTATCTCAGTTTGAACACAATCTATTTATAAACATCGTGATTGTCTTTATAATCATTTTACATATAAGTAAAAATTTTTTATCAGTCTAAATATTATAGCCTTAAATTGCAATAACACACCTATATATAATGAAGGATTGACATTTCCAGTTTGTTTTTCCTTCAACAAAAAGAGGAAATGATTTAGCTAAAAATAGATTTTAAAATAATCTGAACATTGCAGACTATTCTGTTTTGAAAGCGAAATAATATTCATTGAAGGGTTTGTGTGTATAGATTAGAATTCAGGACAGATCTCATACTGATTAGAAGGCTGGAAGCATATTTGCTATAAATTCTAAGGCATTTATACACGCACCATTTTTATGATATAAAATTCAAAAGTACTTGCTAAGCTCCTAAGAAGAATAAAATAAAAAAATATGCAATAACTCTTGAAAATCTTTCTTAGACATAGGGAAAATTTAACACCTTAATTTAAATACTTGAGAAGCTGATGGATAAAATTACAATTATTTGGTTCACATTTAAAATTGTAGACAAGTTAGGTTTTAGTTCTTGATAATTTATACGCGTGTTGATGAGGCTAATTGTATTGTATTCTGTTGTGTCATTCCAATGATTACAGTAGTATTTGCTACTAGAAGTATGACCAATTTCCTTGTGCTTTTTTTTTTTTTTTAAATTGCCATGCAAGAGCTGCAGAGGATGTATCTAGGGAATGTACGATATGCTATACATACATAAACACAGTTAACATAATACATTTCTCTTATTAGTTGTAAGTACATGAAGAAATTTTGGAGAAATGTATTATGTTAACTGTGCTTATATACATACGGTATTGTCTCTACGTTTCTTCATACAAAATTCACATCTTGAATTATTGTGAAGAACAGCTACTAAAATCTCTAACGTGATTGTTATAGAAATATGTTTTTGTATCTTTTTCAGCTTGTAACACTTCAGGAAGCTAAATTGCTGCTAAATGAGGATGATTATCTTATTAAGGCTGTCTATGACTACTGGGTAAGGAAACGTAAGAACTGCCGAGGGCCATCCCTCATCCCCCAAATCAAACAAGAGAAAAGAGATGGTTCTACCAACAATGATCCCTATGTGGCTTTTCGGAGGAGAACTGAGAAAATGCAGACAAGAAAGGTAATTTTCTCAATTCAGCAGGTTTTCAGCGTGTCGCTATTGAAGAATGGCCCCAAATGTCTACATAGCAATGTGAAAAACTGACTACAAACTTCAGTAAGCAATTTATTGCTGCTAAATGTGCTGCAACCGGTTACTGAATTTAGCGGGCATTTCCCCCCCCCCCGAAAAGTTGCATGTGTGCTTTTTAAATACTGCTTACACACTAAGTTACTATCCATTTTGAGAACTTATCCCTTATTAAAAGACGTACAATCTGAATAAAAGTAAATAAATAATACAATCTTTCTCAGAAAATAATTTACTGCTCTTAATATGTGGGTTTTTGTAAGGAGCTGCTATGAGAATTGAGTGTCCCTTTATCTAATTGTGGGACATTTACCCTCATATTTTCCTGGTGGATCAGACTGCACATAAAACATTTATTTTATGGATCGCAGACAACTTTATATCCAAACCACTATTTTACCTTTTCTTTGAAAGGCAAATGAATTCATTAAGGCATGTGTTAAATTATTGTATGCATATACATTCAACAAGCACATACACATACGAATTTTAAGAACATGCATAGCAAACTTTAGTAGGCTGTTTAACATATGCTTTGGTTGAATGGAATTTGTGAGAAAGTGACACGAGAGGGCTTTATTGTGATAGCTGTGGGTGTTGGCATACCTAGGCCAACTTCTTTAATTGCCCAAATGTAAGATTGTGGAAACTCATGAGATACTACATTATAGTACTAAAATACCTCTACGAATTTATTGTATTTTCATGATTTTTGAGATATTTGGATTTGGATATGCATGACTCATTATATGAATTCATAGGGTGCTTGGGATATTTAATTTTAAAGCATAATTTTAAAAAATAGTTTCCTTTCTCAAATAAAATGGCAAGTATAGTATATACATGACATAGAAATCCCTGGAGCTCGTGAAAAAAGATACATGAATACAAACAGACATAATATAAACAGACATAATTTAGTATTTATTTAGTATTTAAATTCACCAGACAAGTATTTTTTACATATTTGTTCATTAAAGATTGGATCTAAAAGTGTGTTCCGCAAAAAGAATCTCTCTCTTAGGCAAGATGATTCTGGTGATTCCTCCCTCCCTTCTCAGACTGGCATTTCCAATTCTGCATGGTTTTTTATCCCTTGATTGTTCCAGAAGCTGCAATGAAGAATGACAGTTCGGCTTCAAATATTCTGGCTTAACCCCTCCAAATATTATTCAGTATTATTAAAAGCTATGTAAAGTTAAGTTTAAACTTGGTCTGACTACATCTTCGAGATATATTTTTCATTCAGATACTTCTTTCTAACAGAATCGAAAAAATGATGAAGCCTCTTATGAGAAGATGCTGAAACTAAGACGAGAGTTCAGTAGAGCCATAACAATTTTAGAGATGATTAAGAGACGAGAGAAAACAAAACGGGAGTTACTACATTTGACATTAGAAGTTGTAGAGAAAAGGTAAAACTTTTTCCAAGTTAATCACTCTTATCAAGAAAGATCATATCGCATTCTAAATGGTATATGGGTGGTCCTCAACTTAAGACCAGTTGCTTAATGATTGTTCAAAATTACGAAGGATCGCCAGAGAGCTTCTAATGATCTGTTTTCAGAATTATGGTGGACACCCACACCCTGCAGTCACATGATTACATTTTGAGGTCCTGGTTACTGGCTTGCCTTTATGGCCAGTTGCAGAATTCTGCAGTCATGTGACTGATTTGCTGCGTTTTTTGTTATTTCTGGTTTCTGGCAAAACCCCTCCACCCATTAGGGAAAATGATTCACGTAATGACTGCTGTATTCGCTTAACAAAGATAATAAAAATGGTCATAATTTCAAATTCAGGCAAATCTGTTATACCTCAATTTACAACTATTATTCTGGGTCCAGTTATTATCATAAATTGAGGATTATCTGTAGTATATTTAACCTGTTAAATGCAGTTGCTTTAATTAACAAATATAGCAGCTTGTGTAAAATATTATACCATCTTTCATCGGTCGTAAAAGGATCTTAAGCAAAATAATATTTCTCATCTGCTCTTCTGTCTTTTAAAAGACGATCAGAACTGGTTGTAGGATTTGTGCAAAATAAAAACATTTCTCAAAAAGATTCATTTATTGTGCTATCTCTATGATCTATAAGCTCTCTCACTCTTTTAAAAGATATCATTTGGGTGATTATGGAGGAGAAATACTTAATGAAGTTAAGCTTAATTCAACTGAGAAAGAGATGAACACCACTCCTGCAGCACTTCATAATGGAAATCATCACAAAGTTCAAGAATGTAAAGTTAAGGTAGGTAAATGACTTTAGTGGTTATATTTATTGCTTAATTAGAGGGATGTTTCAGCTAGTTAATGTGGGAAGTATGAGAGGCTTTTCAAACATACAGTTAATGGTTCTTTTCTCCTATCCTGTTATGTTTATTTCCATTGATGAAATCGAAGCAAAATAAAAATAAATTTAAATTGAGCATTCTGTACATTAGACAGTAAATAAATGCAATCAGTTATATGATACTAGCTGTTTGAAAATCAACTTTAATTGATCTGGGAAACTGGCAGTTTTTGAATTTAGAGCGTTAACAACTTCAGATTCAGTATTGTTAATGCTAGTGCATAGTTCCTACTGTTTGTGCCAATCTCACTGATACCCTTGTAAGAATATCAGTTAGTGTATTTAAGCTTGCATATATAACCCATTACACAGCATTTTCACAACTTTATGCTAGATAGTTTTTCTTAATTGCATCTACTTATTCCTCAAAAGCTGAACAATTGTTAGTGAAAGAGAAGGAAAGTTTTTTGTAACCAAAGATATTGGGATGGTAGAACAGATAATTTCCAGAGGATGGTATATTTTGTGGTGGGTCAGGGTATACGTATTAAGTTTCAATGAAGATTTCATATTTTTGTTAACAGCACAGTATCTAAATGCCACAAAAATATATTTTTGGGTGCTTGGAGGCTTTGGATTGCCCGCCCACTCTACATTAAACATATCTCTGACAGAATAATATTGCCTCTTATACATTTTCACACTAGTATTTTGATTTAGTTTTGCTTCTAAATATCATGATAAATGCATCATTAGGATTCTTTAAAAATCATTAAAATATGTTTGTGACAATTTTATGATTACAAAAATGTTTCAGTACATGTTAATTATTTGATGATCTATTTAACAATTTTAACAAAATCTTCTAACACATTAGTCATATCCATGTAATAGTGGAATTGTACTTATTTCAGAGATTAATTGCCATGCTTACCAGCATTTAGGTTTCCATTATTTATAGGAAATATCATTACATTGTTTTTGAAAATTTCCAAATATTTTTTAAAATATTAGATTTGTTTAAATGTTGGTATTTATTTTTTAACTTTGATGACATCTAGTGGTTATTAGATTGTAGGCACTTACCACTCTTTATTTGGGCTATTCTTATTTTCCATGCTAAGCTCATCTAAATCTTAAAAATGTAATATTGCTTTAGCTGTTTTTAAATTAAATTTGAAGAGAGGAGAAAGATCCTTTTGAAATGATGTTTTTCACTGGGGAGAAACATCACATACTAGACACAAATTCTTTAAAAATACTAAATGTTTAAAATGTTAGTTAAAATGATAGTTTAAAACGATACATAAGATAAATACAATAAATAATATATCTAAATCTTTGGATAATATATGCTCTGAGTACTGCTTATTCGGAGTTTGTAAATATAATTGGGGGGAGCAATTGGAGAAAAAGTTATTTACTATCTCATGAAAATCAGGTAATGATTAACAATGTGGGGGGTTTTGTCCAAAATTTACTGTATACAAACAGCATGCTCACCATTCATCTCTAAAAGAGGAAGTGTCTGATGTTGTCCGTCAAAAGAAGAAATATCCAAAGAAGCCTAAACTTGAGAGTGTAATAAATCCTCCGCAGTCTACTACTGAGCCCTTGCCTGTGATCAGTAAAAGTGATATCAAACAATATGACTTCCACAGTTCAGATGAAGATGAATTCCCCCAGGTAATACATGTCAGCCACATTATAAAGCAGATCTTTTTTATATGTAAGTGGAAGAATCCTGATTTATATTTGGATAGAAACAGGGGTGGGTTGAGGGGGAAGCAATGTAAATTTGAAAGGTTTTCTTTCTAAAATTAAAAAAAAAAAGGATTTGTGACTAAAGGTACATTTGGATAAAATACCATACATTATATTAACATTAATGTTGAATCCAAAGAAAGGTTAGGTTTGTAAAAATAAGTAAAACCTACCTAGCTGAGTTTTTGAAAATTCACTGGGATCTTTGGGCGTTTGATCTCTCTGAATGTAATACAAACTATTATCAAGAAGCCTTTTCAGAAGCTGTTGTTGAATTTCATTTTTACTTTTAAATGTCTATTTCCTGGGTTTAAATATGTTGAATTGCATAGCCAAGGAATGAAATATTCACCAGGAATGATAAAACTAATCTTGTTTTTAAATTAGTTTTCTTTGGCTTCTAGGTATCCTCACCAATATCTGAGCCAGAAGAAGAAAATGATCCTGATGGAGCCTGTGCATTCAGAAGAAGAGCAGGATGCCAATATTTTGCTGTAAGGATTTTTACTTTTTTTAAAAATGATAATAATTTTGTAGCACAAACTATTGATTTTTGGTCAAAAGAAAAACATATTTTTGATCTTTTCTTTGTTAAAATTATCCTTCTTTCTCTACTTCCTTTTTACTCCAGGTGTTTTAGAACGATTTTTATTTATGAATGAACTTGCTTCAGATCCATATTAGTTGTAGTATTGTTAGTGAAGGCTACTCAATTTGACAAGTTGTGAACCTGAAGATGTTGTTGAAGTATTTTAAGATACAGTATACTAGAGGACAAAATTGCTGGTTGCTTTTAATTATTGATATAGACTTAACTGAATTACAGGACTGTAATTGGATTATATCTTGGGCTGTATAGTATCAATGTGTGTGTGAGTTGGGCGGCTGTATAAATTTGTTTAATAAAATAAAACAAATAGTTTTCCTAATGTTAACGGATCAGTGCAGCTAGTCATTCTTTCCCTGTAAGAATACTGTGTCTATTCTTGGATTGGAATGAAGTAGATAGATAGATAGATAATTTAATTTGTATACCGCCCTTCTCCCATAGGACTCAGGGCGGTTCACAGCATATTAAAAACAAATAGTATACACAAAATACAAACAATACAAAATACAAAAATACAGAAATACAAAAAATAAACCCCGATAAAAGCCGAATTAAAACCAAATATTACCAGCTGTGTTTCCGATTAAAATACTTTTAAAATTATCCCTACCTAAAATCCTCCCTAGGTCAGGCCCGCTTGCTGAAAAAACCATGTCTTGAGGGCGCGGCGGAAAGTAAGGAGATCCGGAATCATCCGGATCTCGGGGGGTAGTTCATTCCAGAGGGTGGGGGCACCCACAGAGAAGGCCCTCCCCCTGGGGGTCGCCAGCCTACATTGCTTGGCCGACGGCACCCTGAGGAGGCCCGCTCTGTGGGAGCATACCGGTCTATGGGAGGGAATCCGTGGCAGAAGGCGGTCTCGGAGGTAGCCAGGTCCGATGCCATGGAGCGCTTTAAAGGTGGTAACTAACACCTTAAAGCGCACCCGGAAGACCACTGGTAACCAGTGCAGCTCGCGCAGCAGCGGTGTCACATGGGAGCGACGAGTCCCTCCCAACACCGCCCGCGCGGCCGCATTCTGGACCAGTTGGAGTCTCCGGGT
>NW_015386246.1:494931-545208 GCF_001527695.2 Protobothrops mucrosquamatus | reverse complement strand
AATCCACCCCAAAGCCACGAATGATCTCCCCCAGCGGCTTTACATAAATATTGAACAAAAGGGGGGAGAGGACCGACCCCTGAGGCACCCCACAAGTTAGGGGCCTAGGAGTCGACCTCTGTCCCCCTGCCAATACAGACTGCGTACGGTCGGTGAGGAAGGAGGAGAACCACCGCATAACGGTGCCTCCCACTCCCAATCCACCGAGACGCCGCAGCATGATACCGTGGTCTACAGTATCAAAAGCCGCTGAGAGGTCCAAAAGAACAAGGACAGAGGAATAACCTCTGTCCCGGGCCCTCCAGAGATCATTAACCAACGCGACCAATGCCGTTTCCGTGCTGTGTCCCGGCCTGAAGCCCGACTGGTATGGGTCCAAGTAGATGGTGTCCCAGATAAGGACCATGGGATGCCTTGGAGAGAGAGACTGGGAGGTTCTATAGCAGGGCTTTTCAACCGGTGGTATGCGGCAGGTGGTACACGGCCCTGCCCAGCCTAGCCAAATGTTGCAGGGGAGGGAACGAGCCAAAGCGGTGCAGTGCAGGACTTGCCGTGAGAGATTCCTCAGGAGCTGCAGGGCTGCTGGGGTGAGGCAAAGGCCCCAGGATCGGTACTTTCGGCTTACCTGGAAGAGAAAAGAGGAGGAGGGGGTTGGAGACAGGAGAGGCAGTTTGGGCGGGAGAGTGAGAGAAAAAAAAAGACGCAGCCTTGGGAAGAGGAGTCAGCTGGAGCTGCACTGAAGGGAAAAGGAGGAGGGGGAGAGAGGAGAGGAGATCAAACAGGCTGGCCGGCAGCCGATCTACAACTTCTGTGGCCATCCATGCCAGGCGCAGACACAGGTGGCAGCGACAAACAGGCAAGAAACACAGCGGGGGAGGGGTTGCCCTCCACGAGGAATGAAAAAAGGCACCATTGGCTGGAGGCGAGGCACAGAGGGAAGGAGGAAGGAAGGAAGGAGATGGCAATGAGAAAGAGGGAGATAGAGAGCAGTAGGGAGGGAGGGAAACAGAAAGGAAGGAAGTGTTGGAAGAAAAAGCTGGGGGTTTGCTTTCCAGCCGGGAGGCTATACCTTTAAGAGAAAAGAAAAAAAATGAAGCACCACCATTTGAAATAGACGAGAGGAAGGCAGCTGCTCGAGAGATGTTTATTGGCAGAAGTGAAGTGCTGTTTCAGCAGTTCGGTTCTGGATCAGTTGAACAACAAATGGAGAGTGAAAGGATTCTTATGTGATTTTGTGACTTTGAAGTTCTGGGATTTGTGCAATATGTTTGGCAATTTCTATTGTGGCTGATGGCTTACGTCCTGTGTTGGATTTTGGGGTGAGGGGTTACTGGTTCTAATTCTATTGCTCTGCTATTGTTAGCTCTAAGTTTTGCTGCAAGGGATTTTGAAGTATTTTTGTCCTGAATGGATTTTGCCTATAGCATGTTTACTTATGAATGGAGCCATTTGGGGAGGCTGCCTTAGCTGGCAGCCAGTACTTGCTACATTTGGTTTTGTTTTTTTTTGTTTCCTTAAGCGCCAACTGCCAGCTCCTTAACTTTCCTTTCCAGCCAAAAGCTAATTCTTAAAGGGGAATGCACCTTTTTAAGCTAGTTCCCTCAGCAGCTTGTCTTTTCTGTCTCTGGAGGCTTTTCCTTGTTTGATAAATATATGGAAGAGGGAAAATATGGGGGGGGGGTGTCAAATTCTTCCTTCAGAAGGAAGGAGATGGGAATGAGAAAGAGGGAGGCAGGGAAACAGGAAGGAAGAGAGGACAGAGGGAGATTGGAATGAAAGGGAGGGAGGATCTGAAGGAAGTCCCGCCTTAGCACTTGGCCACCAGCAGCCCTGCCACTGACTGTGCTTGTCAAAAGGTTGCAAAAGGGGATCACATGACCCTGGGACACTGTGACCATCGTAAATATGAATCAGTTGCCAAGCATCCAAATATAAATCACATGACCCTGGGCCTACTGCAACAGTCATAAGTATGAAAAATGGTCATAAGTCACTTCAGTGCCATTGTAACTTTGAACAGTCACTAAGCGAAGTGTTGTAAGTCAAGGACTACCTGTACTTTATCACTTTTTTCCTTGTCACGTTTTTGACACCTTGCTAGGTGGTACTTGAATATTGCCATATTCTAAAAGTGGTACAATCGATGAAAAGGTTGAAAAGCCCCGTTCTATAGGATGGGGGAATCTACACTGTGCTGCAGGAAAAGAAAAAAAAAATAGTCAGGATTTTAATTCCCTTCCTCAAACCCAACGAAAGATTTCTCTGCAGCAGACAAAGGGGAGGGGAAATCCTTAATCAGGCTCGAAATCTCAATTCTGAGAGGGGAGGAAATCTCAGAGTCACGCAGAGCTAAGATTACCCCCGGCAGGCAGCTCTTTTCATCAGCTCCCAGAAAAGAGAGGGAGTCTTCTTAGCAGCTTGCAGTCTTACCTGCCAGCTTCCCTATTGAGTTTCTGAGGAAGCTGGCGGAGAAGATTGCAAATGGCTATTGCGTGATTGTGGGGCACTTGTCAGCCCTTTCCTAAGCGTGACTAGGTTGCTAAGCACCCAGTTCAGCATCATGTGACTTTGAGGGAGGAGCGCGATGCTTTATGATAGCCAGAAGTGCTTTGCAGCCTGTAAAGCAGCCTTTCTGAGACCGTCATAACTTTGGTCGTTAAACAGCCGGTTGTAATTCAAAGACTACATTTATCACTGTTCTGGGAACGCAGGGGCTGTCAGTCTCTTTCCAGATGCAATTCAAAGGCCTGGTTATCACCTTTAAAGCCCTGCGTGCCACGGGCAAGGTTATTTGCAGGACCAACTCTCACTGAGAATATCTGCCCATTCTACCAAGTCAGATAGAGTGTGGGCAAACTCCAGGTCCCTTCCCTTAAACACTGCCTTGTAGCGGGACTCAGAAGTGTGCTTTTTTTTCATAGTAGCCCCTACCCTGTGGAACAACCTCCCCCCCCCCAGGTTTTAGCAGGCCTCCACTCTCATAGTCTAGAACAGTGATGGCGAACCTTTTAGAGACCGAGTGCCCCAAAACCACCCCGCCCCCGGCCTGTCCCCGCTCTGCCCGTCCACCCACCCCCGCCCTGCTCTGCCCTCACCCCGCCCCCCCCAGGGCCATTCATGGCCCACCGCAGATCGTCCAGGTGGCCCTGCAGCACCATGGTGGCCACGCCCTCCGCCTGTGCCCCGTAGCATCATCTGCTGCCCAGCTGCCATGTGCTTGGCTGCGCTGCTCCACGCAGGCCGCACCCGGGGAGACTCTCCTCCGGGGGGCTGCTGGTGAGGAGGGGGCTGCAGAGGGAGGCAGGGCTGGAGTGGCGGCGTGTGTGCCCACAGAGAGGGCTCCGAGTGCCGCCTCTGGCACTCGTGCCATAGGTTTGCCACCACTGGTCTAGAAGGCTATAAAGAACCAACTCTTCCTCCAAGTGCTAGGATAGGTGAGCTTGGAGGATGGTTTTGTTGAATGCATCAGAGGAGAACGGCTGAGGTGCCAGGTTTTTGCTTTTCTGCTTTTCTTGTTTTTGGGTTTTATTGTTGTAGGTCCCCCAGAACTGTGTTTCTTAAGAAGGGCGGCCACATAATTCTTTTAAATGAAATCAGCCAACAATCAATTTTCACTTCATTCTTCTCTAGGCTCATTTGGACCAAACGAATTATTCTCATGAAAATTCAGAACTGGCAGAATTGGATAAGCTAAGATACAGACATTGTCTCACAACGCTTACAGTTCCAAGAAGATGTATAGGATTTGCAAGGAGACGAGTTGGAAGAGGTGGAAGGTAAAATAAGATATTTCCCTCCAGTTGAATACTTAGTGCAAGTGTTTGTCTTTTAGGTTGTTGGTAACATTTATTTTTTATTTCTTTTAAAATCAGGGTACTAATGGACCGGATAGGCACAGAAAATGATCCTGTCCTGAAGCAGATTGATCCAGATATGCTGAATAGTTGTTCGAGCTCTTCCCAAAATATAGACATTTCTTCTAATTTTTCACGGACCAATGCTTCCAATAAACATTGTGGAAATAAACTTTCCCTTTCTGAAATACTAAGCAATATCAGGTCATGTCGACTGCAGTGTTTCCAACCAAGGCTACTAAACGTACAGGACAGCGATAGTGAAGAATGTACCTCAAGGAAACCAGGGCAGGCTGTGAATAATAAAAGAGTTTCTGCACCTTCTGTAGCTTTATTGAACACCAGCAAGAATGGGATTTCAGGTAGGCAAAGATTTACAATATTAACCTTTAAATAGGTTTCTTTTTAATTTTATATTTGAATCCTGGCTAAAAAGTCTGTCACTAGCGTATATGTCTGTTACAGCTGTAATAGTGGAGTTCAGGGGGAAAAAAATACTATCACTATGCGGAGTTGTACTCTTAGTCATATAAAATAGCTTTAATTTTAATATATAGTACTAGGCATAGTTTTAGTAATGTTTTCATGGGAGTCAGTTTCATCCCACTGCTACGTACAAATGTCCATACTGGCCAGTCCAGTATTACAAGAAGTTTCTGCATCCCCTTCTTTCAGTTTTCTGTTACTTGAAACTGAATTAGCAATACTATCTCTTTCAATCTAGTCCTTAACCTAGCTTTTTTAAAAATATTTTTTTTAATTAATTTTTTTACACTGCCCAACTCTCAGCAACTCTGGTTGTACTCATCTATTCTAATACCATTCTGTAAGAACAACTAAAACCAAAGATAATAAATGAATGTACACACGGTGAACTGGATTATTAGAGAAAATTCAGTCATTAAGATTTTTTCCCTCAGAAACTTTTTTTAGAAAGCTTGAAAAAACAAATATTTACAGTAACCTTAAATAATTGTGCACAGTTATCTATTAGCCTCTATTGCCATATCACTCATATCTTAAGATACCACCACTGTTTTAAAAAAGATAAGGGCTTCCCCTGCCAGTTGTGTCCGCCTCTAGTGGGCAGGGCCCATCTCTGATTCACAGCCAAAGAGCCAGCATTGTCTGAAGATGCTTTGGGCCAGCGTGACTATATGTTGAGGCACATGGAAAGCTGTTACCTTCCCACTGAAGTGCTATCTATCTATCTACTTGCATTTGCATGCTTTCAAACTGCTAGGTGGGCAGGAGCTGGGGCAAATAACGGAAGCTCAGTCAGTCACGCTGTGCTTAGGTCTTGAACTGTCAACTTTCGGGTCGACAAGCCCAGCATCCTAACCATTTGGCCACTGCGCTGTTTGTTTTAGACTTAACATTTTTAGGGAAAATATTAATCTTTCATACAGTACAACAGTGTGTCAGGTAAAATAGAAAAGTAAGTTAAACACAGTAGATTTGATGTATTTAAGAAATGCATGCAATAAAACAAGAGAATGAATCACGTATGAATGGTGCTGAATGAAATACAGAGGAATGTGTCCAGTATGAAGGAAGTGGTTTAGTCAGATAAAGAGAATGAAAATTGAACTGCAAGACCAATAACGTTGCAATTAGATGGAGTTGATGAGCTCCTCAAAAGGAGAAGAGCTATATATGAAACAGTGTATGGAGGTAGTAGAAGCAAAGATGGTTGCATAGAGGAGTATGAAGTATAATGAATGGTGTTGGTAAAAATTCAGTTTGGCAATGTTTCTTTTTCTTATATTGTGCCTCAGTTTTCTCAGTTTACCATTCCTTGCACTTTTTTCTGCACTTTGCATAAAATTCTTTATCCTGAAAGGAAATAATGTGATGGGTGGGCAGGTAGTTAGATAGACAGATAAAGAGTACAATATGCAATACTTTGTTTTCAAACTTCATTGAAACTTATTTACAGCTTTATCAATACCGGTTACATCTTAACATATCTCAGTGGATAGAATTCTGCCTCCTAACTTTGTATCCTTCATAATAGATTTGGAAGTCCATCAGGGAGAAGGAAATGAAGAAAATCTGATATCACAAAATATTTTGTTTTTGTTTCAATTTTTTTCATAGCTTTATGCTTTATGTAGTAAAAGTTATCTCATGGTAGCTTAAACCATTATTATACGATTGCTGACACAAAACTAAACCCTATTCCAGTGGTGGCGAACCTTTTTGAGACCAGTGCCCAAACTGCAACCTGAAATCTACTTATACATAGCCAAGTGCCAGGGGCGTGGTCACGGCTACCAAGTGGGTGTGCTTATGGTACTCATGGTACCATGGGTGGGCAGACAAAGGGGGGCTCCGATGAGGAGGAGGAGGTGGAAGAGGGTTTAAGCAAGCTTAGCAACCAGAGTGGGGATCCCCCCCAAACAAACGTGCTTCGTGTGTAACCTCAAAGCATGACAGAAGAGACCAAAACCTGCTGCAACAACCCAGCAGATGGGAGGGGAATAAAAACCAAACAGCCACCCCCTGGAGAGCTGTGCATGCGCAGAGAGCATGAAGAGCTGCGCATGCGCAGAGCGTGAAGCACTGCATGCACAAAGCGAGGAGGGAAGCAGCTCAGCCCAGCAATGGCTCACGTGCCACTAGGGACGGCTCCGCGTGCCGTTTGTGGCACGCGCGCCATAGGTTTGCCACCACGGCCCTATTCTATTAATGAAGCTTATTTCTAGATACGTGTATGACATTGTAAACTGCCCAGTAAGTGCTGTAAAACACTATGGGGCAGTATATAAGTCTATGCTATGGTATATAAGTCTACAATGCTATTGCTATTGTAGCCTGAAAATATAAAACCCTTTCAGGACAATCTGCTCAAAAGTTCTCCTGAGTGAAATGAAACTTATGATGGACAGTATGGAGCAGAGAGTACTAGGTTGGTACATAGGATTACAAATTCAGGCTGCAGTCACCTGTTAGGAATTACTTTTGACTAAGCTCGCTCATTGAATTTACGATTTCTGTAGTCATTGTTCACAAGCTTTAAAACCCTATTCAGAAAGAATTATAAAATGTTTGGTAGCATTAATTATCCCCTCCTGCAGTGTTCAAGGCTGTTGAGCACCTGCATTTTTTTGATGGAGAGAACAACTTCCCTATGCTTGAGAGCTCCAGTAAATCTTCTATAGCATTTTGAGAACTGTACTCCAAAAGTGGATAGGACCAGTACCTGTTGCTTAATGAGGATTCAGGCTGCTTAAAGGATGAAAGGGTGTGCAAGTTAAAGTACTCAGTTTATCCCTTCTTTTTATTAGTTTGTAATATATAATACAAAAATACAAAAGCGAATAATAGGAAAAATAGGGGAGGGAAAAGGGAAGAGAAAAGTGTGGAGAAGGAGGGAAAATGAAAGAAAAGGCATTGACCTCCGACTCCCTTTGGTACAGTTGAATAAGAAGTAATTCTGAAGCTCAACTTTTTACTTTTACATAATAGTATAAACTAGCCATTTCTATAACAGCAGACTACCTAAGACTACCTAATCAGTAAAACCGAAAATCAGAGTTTCATTTTTTTCCACCTCAAGCACAAAGTCCAGATGAGTGATTTCCAAGAAGAAACAAATGTACTTGTGTGTTTTTTTCTTTTATCAAAGGAGTCAATTTAGCCATCTTTGCTAATTCCATCAGCTTTTGCAACTGTTCATCCATTGTGGGGATTGAAGCATCCTTCCATTTTTGTGCATAAAGTAATCTTGCTGCTGTCAACATATATAACATCAAAGTTCCAAATTTTTTCCAAGTCTTTTTCCATTAAACTCTAAAGAAAAGTTTCTGGTTTTATCTTTATATTCATTTTGAGAATCTTCTGTATTAGAATATGAATCCTACTCCAATATTTCTTTGCTTTATCACATGTCCACCATAAATGATAGAATGTCCCTTCTTTACATTTGCATTTCCAGCATTCATTTGAAATACCTTTATACATTCTTGATAACTTGATAACTTATCTGGTGTTAAATACCATTGATACATCATCTTATACAATTTTTCTTTTAAATTGTAATTTTAAGCCTTTTGTTCACATATTCTCCCATTGTTCAAGCTTAACATTATATCCAAAGTTCCTTGCCCACTGAATCATACAATGCTTTACATATTCACTTTTCAAATTCAATAATTTTATTGGCTTTATCCTTTAAACCAGACATGTCAAACTCGCAACATCACGTGACGTCGCGTAGCGTATTGGGACGGTTTTGCATTGCCGGCAATGGGGTGGGCGTGGCTTCCAGATGACGTATCTGGCCTGCGGGCCGGCAGTTTGACACCCCTGCTTTAAACTAATTAAATAAACAAAAAAACACACTTATCGATACCCTAAAAGTAGAAAACTCAGGTCCTACCTGAGGATGGCTGGAAAGCTGGGAAAGGAATGTTTGCTACTCTGACTTATGTCTTTATATAGTTTCTTCATATAAATTCAGCCAAGGTGATTTAATGCTGAAATTAAAACTAAATAATAAAGAATAACCTTTTGGCAACACTGTTAAGAACAGAGCTTGGGTTACTTAGCTGGACTTCTTCTCTCCTGCCTTTTTAAATAAGCTTAGAGGAGATGGAGGAGGGCTTCCCCCAAAATGCGCTTTGTAGCATATAGTGCTCTGTTTTATAATCCATAAATGTGAACTTGGTCATAATTCAATACTATTTTAAGTATAGGTATTTTAGCAATTTGCTTCTTGACTGCTCATCATGTGTTTTCTAAGAATGGTAAAGAGAAATGGCTTGATTTTTTTTAATATATTGCCATGAAGAAAATGTGAAATGAGTCCATAGACTTCATAAAAACAAATCATGGGCTAAGGATATTTTATGCTTTTTGCAATTTATATTTGATGCCAAAAACACATCTTTTGCTCTATGTTGAAAAGAGAGGATGTTAGTTAGCAGATAATGTTTTAAATTGTGATCTGGTATCCAAACAATACATTAAGTAGGTTTTGCAAACTAGTAATTAGATAGAATTGTGATAATTACTAATAGAACTGAAAGATATTACTTGTAAAACTGATCAACCCTGTTCTACACCACAGTCAAAATATCATTATTATTTTTGGGTAACGGAAATAGTAACTTTTGTAGATATGAAAACTTAATCTATCCTTCCCCCCCCCAAAAAAACAATAAATCTACAGAGATAAGAGTGTGCCACAAGTTAGCGCAAAAAAGTTAGAGCAGAATTTACAATTGGAAGTTCAGTGCAATGCCATTAATAGATGTCTGTCTCTCAAAATATGGATGGCTTTGTACAGTCAGAAATGTTGGTGATATCCCCTACCAATGGACGCTTTTTCTTACACCATCTTGATTGGATTGCATTGTTAATTCTATAGATTTTGTTAATCCTAATGTACATTTGTATGTGAGATAATTATCTATCTATCTATCTATCTATCTATCTATCTATCTATCTATCTATCTATCTATCTATCTATCTATCTATCTATCTATCTATCTATCTATCTCAGCAAATGACTCTGGGTGGCTCACAATTCAGAGACATATATTATAATTAAAATTTTAAAAAACATTTTAAAACAATAAAAACCATTAAAACAATACAAAAACATTAAAACATCTAATTTGAGTAAGTATGACATCTGGCCTGTTAACAATAAAGCCAGGAGGTGAAGCCCTTGGCCCTTGGTCTTCAAAGCTTTATGGAACGCTAACAGGATTGGGGGCCACTTTAATCTCCAAAGGGAAGATGCTTCACAAAGCCTGGGCTGCTGCAGAAAAAGCTTGTTTTCTACTCCCCGTCAGCCAACAGTCTAACACACAGGTGGGGCCGAACTAGCAGCTGAGAGAGCCCTGTCCTCTTCTTCAGATTCAATGGGTTTAAACTCTTCCCAGATTGGTTTGCAACAGGTAGCCCCATCATCTCCATAGACCAGTGGTGGCGAACCTATGGCACGGGTGCCAGAGGCGGCGGCACTCAGAGGCCTCTCTGTGGGCACGCGCACCGTCACCCTAGTCCTAGGCCTTCAGCTGGGTTTTATAAAACCTTTTCGCTTTAGGCCTCCGCTGCCATGTGCAAAAAAAAAAAGGTTCAATCAATTTCATCTTCTCTTGGGAAAAAAAAAGATCTTGCACAGTTGGAATTGATTGATTGAACTTTTTAGTCCCACCCAGTCTGCCATTACCTGCGCAGGCACGCCCAGCCAATGGGTCACGCCCAGCCAATGGGCCACCCCCACCCGGCACCCGACGATGCATAAGTGGGTTTTGGGTTGCAGTTTGGGCACTCGGTCTCTAAAAGGTTCGCCATCACTGCCATAGACTCTGCTCTAAAGCTGAAAGTCCAACATAAAGCAAATGTGACTGATTTTATCTGCCAGATATGCAGCATATTCTTCACAATGGCCATTGAAGTAGACTTTGGCCTTACTCTCTCCAAGGAGGGACTGAGTCACTCGAAACAGTGCTGCTAGGCAGCTGTAAGACGCAATAAGAGTGGATAAATCATTACGTTTTGCCACCCTAATCGCAGCTGTAGCTGGTGTTTGTTCATCTTCACTTCCTGTCTTTTACCAGCAACCCTCTAGGTGTCTCTTAGCTTGCTTCCCTTAGTTCAGGGGTAGGCAATCTCGGCTCTTTTATGACTCATGGACTTCAACTCCCAGAATTCCTGAGTCAGCTATGCTTAGTTTCATTGTATACCATGGGTAACATTGGGAACAGTGGGCGCAGAGAGGCTGCTCAGGCACGATCCAATCTAAAGTTGTTGCCACTTTATTATTCCATGCAGCCTCCAAGGCGTCAACCCGACCCAGTAGCAAGCTTTCTGGAATAACCTCAAGATCCCTCTGGAACCCAATCATGTCCATTAGTGGCCTGGGGCAAGCTGATCCAATAGAGCCAGCCTCTCTCCAGGGAGTGAGGGTGGTGGTGAAACCCATGAAATTAAGGCCCGGTAGTATTCTAAAAGTAGAAGTAAATCATCTTGTTTTCCTGATTGGTACAAGGCTGATCTAAAAGAGAGTGAGAGAAAGGAATATTTTGAATTAAAAGACAGATACATTTAGGAAGTAATTCCCAGCATATCGCTTGAATTCTGTGATACCTACAAAATATGTCTTTGTTTGTCAGTATGCACATCTGAACACGGCATCATTTTTTAGGATGTTTTACTGTATATGCTTTTATTGAAGAGAAGCAAGTCTCCTATGTAGATGGTTGGAAAAGTCCATGTTAAAATATGTTTGACTCCTATCAATAATATAAATATAGTTTTACCTGCTTTTGTCCATACAGGTGAAAAAAAACACCCCCAAACCTTTTACATTTGGAAAACTAGCTACAGCTGTCTAGATTTTCTATGTGAGGTGATTTTTAAGCAGAGGAAAAGCTTAAATGATTGGGGAGAGAAATAAACTGGCTGAAATAATTAAACCTTGGCATGCTACTATAATTGGGTCATAAAATTAAATCTTGACTTACGACCATAATTGGAACCAGAACTTTCATCGGGAAGTGATGCAGTTGTTAAATGATTTGTGACTGCCTTTACAACTTTTTTGCCACTGTCGTTAAGCAAATCACACTATCGTTAAAGCACATCTGGCTTCCCCTTTGACTTTGCCATCACATGACCTAAGGGTGCTGCCGCTGTCACAATTGCAGGCTGATTGCCAAGCAACCAAATTTTGATTATATGACTGCGGGGATGGATGTTGCAGCAGTAGTAAATGAGAACTCTGGTCGTAAGTCATTTTTTTCAGCTCAGTCGTAGCTCCAAACCGTTGTTAAACAAATGGTCGTAGGTTGAGGACTACTTGTAGTCTCAAATATTATGTACATTTTCATGTTCAACCTCAGGATGAACTGTAGATCTCTCTTCAGGCACAATAACAATAATAGAAATGCAAGGATATACAGGCAGTCTTCGACTTACAACAGTTCGTTTGGTGATAATTCAAAGTTACAACAGCACTGAAAAAAGTGACATGACCATTTTTCACAGTTACGACCTTTGCAGCATCCACAGGATCACGTGATCAAAATCCAGAGGTTTGGCAACTGGCTGATATTTATGACTGTTGCTGTGTCCCAGGGTCACTTTTTTCGACTTTCTGACAAGTGAAGTCCATGGGGAAGCCAGATTCACTTAACCAGGTTACTGACTTGACAGCTGCAGTGATTCACTTAAAAACTGTGGCAAGAAAGGTCATGAAATGGGGGAAAGCTCCCTTAATAAACGTCTCACTTAACAACAGAAATGCTGCACTCAATTGTGGCCGTAAGTTGAGGGCTACCTGTACGTTTTTGCCCTTTTTCTTCATGCTTGGTCTTCCTACGCAAAGATCTGAACAAAGATATATACAGTTGAATTGCAACTGCTCTGCTCTTGAAATCTTTCCCTTCAAAGGAACATTATCAGGGGGAAGAATGTACTTTACTGCCCTATTCCCATTTTTTTAAAAATCACAAGTTTTAATAGATTTTGGAGAAAAGAATGGTGAGACGATCAGAGTTGCAGGACTATGAGATGGGTAACATGTAAAATAAATATATAAATAAAATACTGCAGCAATGAGTAACCTGAAGCTCCAGAGCTTTTATAGAAACTCCTGTAATTACAGTAACTAATAAACTGTAGTTAAATTCTAAAATGCCTTACAGTACAAGCTGCAGCAAAGAAATCCTGGAACATTCTTCCCCCAGCTCATGAAAATAGAAAAAATCCTGGCCCTATCCATGCGTATACCTACTTTGGGTCACCTGGCTTTCTTAAAAAATATTATGTACACCCCAATTACTAAAAGATTGCCGAACTCTGATCTAACAACAGAGAGTGTTAAAGCAATTTATATCAAAGGAATGGCTTTTTCTGATTTTAGCTTTAACCTTTTTTAATTATATGAAGTATTTTACAACATAGTTGGGCTTCTTTGCCCCTGGTGCTTATATCAAATTATAAGTGACAAAACAGGGTCTGGAGTTGTGAAATATCTGAAATAGTTCTGGTGTTGTAAATGGAATTGAAAACTGAATGGAACTGAAATAGTTGAAAACATTTCTGTCATTATAGGTATAAATATACTGTATGTAGGTATAAATATACAGTAATTTAGCTGCAACCATAAATGTTTTTGAACCAGTTTTAGCCTCATTAGTTCAGTTCTAGCTTATTTTCATTGATTTGAGTAATTATTTAGAAAGCTGTGGTAACTTCTGGAATAGAATATGTTTTTCATAAGAAAATTATATTGACATAGCTGACCAACAAAGCCTATCGGTTTCTAAACAAGCTAAACTCAGTTGGATTGCACAAGCTAATTTAATTGACCATCCAAAAATTATTTCCAGACTCAATTATACTTGTGGTGTTTTTAAAATATTAAATTGGAATAGTCTGAGGGAAAATGAATGTCTGCGGAAATACTCTCATCAATACAAGTGGGAGTTTGCACGAACTGTCAGCTGTTAAACAAAAAAAGAGCAAATGATACAATTTAGCGCATAGCAGAGGAAAATGTGAAACTGTATCTCTACTTGTGATGCAGTAGTTATATGTATTAAGAAGTCCATTTGTTGTAGGTATTAATTTCTTAACTAGGCAGGTGTTTTAACTGTGATTTGCCTGCATAACATTTTCCTCCTTGGTTAACTTTTTGTGCCTTTATACATTGTGAATCATAAGCTGGAAAATCTACATTTAAATCATTAACTGAGATAATTGGTACACAAAAAATAAGTACATTAGATTTTCATACCCATTATTTGTGAAAGACCTGCTTATAACCTATTCTCTGTTTTACTGTAGCATGAACCTACATTCAGACAACATACTAAACCTTGAACTAACAAACTACTGCTATTTGCTGGCTGTGATATTGAGTGGTGGGAGGACTGAAAAAGGACTGAACTCTATGCTTAACTATAGGCTTAGGAAGGTATAATGTGCAAATGAGCCTATTGATAAGGACTTCATCTGCTTTGTCTCATTAAACATTTTCACTCTGAAACTACCCTAATTATAGTTTTGATGGCCACCAATCCAGTAACTTTAGCAAATGCTGCAGTATAAACATCTAAAATATATCCATAGTTCTCAAATCTAGTAAAATATCTAGGTTACTCAAGGAATTCATTGAGTTCCAGAGTACTACAGATATAATAAATCAATTAATGAATGATAATTAATTGCAGTTGGAACTGCTGGTTTTGTTTCTGCTGGGTTTTTTTTTAAATAACACTTTACAGATGCTTTTCTTAACCTGTATATTCCTCTTTTTGGAGGCACCATCAGCTAGTTAATTTATAAGAAGTAGACTGTTAACTAACTAAACTACTGAACAAGTTTAAAATGATCATTCCATAAATTCATTGTGCTATGTAATGTAGCTATTTAAAAACTGCTTTGCTTCCCAATCCATGTAACTTACACAGTGACTGATATGACTTTGAACCCTTAAATTCAAGCATGTTCTTTCTTTCTTTCTACAGTAACTGGGGGTATTACAGAAGAACAATTTCAGACACATCAACAGCAGTTAGTTCAAATGCAAAGGCAGCAACTGGCTCAGCTCCAACAGAAACAGCAGTCTCAGCATCAATCCCAACAGACATATCCAAAAGCACAGGTAACAAAACGCCTTTCCTGAAAATAGTTTCTCATATATTCTAGAAACCAGTGTAGAACCAGTTCTGTTTTTTTCTAGTTTTTTTCTCTCTCCCATTTTTTGTCTTCATATCTACTTCAAATAGACCAGTCTCTGATATACTTAACATGCAACCTAAATAGAGTAGATAAATGCAGTTTTGAGATTGTGACAGAAAAGAACTGCTATACTCAGGTTTGTCTATTGATTATACCCATATGCTATAGTGCATTGATTATAAACCAATACCATTAATGCTTGTGTGCCTGTCTTATCTGTTCTTAGAAAATCTGTTTTCTTCTAATCCATACAACTAGCTCATAATTCTTCCAAAGAGTAACTAATATATTGAGTTGGTGGCAGTAAAAAAACCCTAAAGTGTGAGGGCACCTTAAAGAATAGCAGATTCACAGTGTTATTCTTTAAGGCATGAGCTTCCTTGGGCTACAGTCTGTGGTGAAATAAAATAAATCTGCTAATTTGTAATGTAATACCAAACCCTAGTGATTTATTTTTTTAATATTTAGAATTTGACATTCATTTCTGAATCAGTTTTCTCCAGTCCCTTTGTAATGTTGATTCGACATTAATAAAGAGTCTTAATCGTATGAATTAATGCCATTTTTGCATCTATGTTATGGTTGCAGTATAGCATGTTGTTCAGTATCTTTACTTATACTTGTCTGGGTTTCTTTACCCCGTGCACGCAATTAAAACGTAATCCTCTTTGGAAAGGATGTGAAGACGTTCCCATTTAAATAAAGGTGCTTTTAACATTTCAGCACTGGACCACAACTTTTAAAATGGTAAAGGTAAAAGATAGAAAGCAAAAACTTTTAGCTTATTTAGTAGACAGAACTTAATCTGAAGCCAGTGAAAGCCTATTTATTCACTCGAAGCAGCCCCTTCCTCTCCTGCAGCTGCACCGACCGGTATTTGCGGTCTAACTTCATGGGAATTAGAAACAGTTCTGTCGCTAAGAGAACATCTCTTGGGTCTGGATAATTTTTTTTTACTGTTTATATCAAGAGTTAATTTGATAGTATCTTACAAATAGTCTGTAATTATGAAAACTGTTGTGTAAATTTCCCAGGGCTCAAGCACTTCTGACTGCATGTCAAAAACGCTTGACTCGGCCAGTGCCCATTTTGCTGCATCTGCAGTGGTGAGCGCACCCGCTCCCAATCGGGGTGAGGCGACAAAGGAACAGAGTGCCAGCCACAATATCAACGGTGTTGTTCAGCCAACAGGTATATTTTTCTTTGTTGCATTATTTTCATGTTAGTTTATAGCAAGATGTTGCTAATGGTTACTTTCTATACAAGATCAATCCGAGAAAATGTTTGATAGGGCAATAATGGCTGTTGTTTTTTTTAAATTAAGTCATGGAAGATTTTGATCTTTTTTATTATTTAATAAAAATAATAAAATTCCTGTTGGGCATCTGCAGATTCTTATATACTTTAATGTATTACAGTGTGTCTTTGAATTTAAGAGATGAGTCCTAATGTCTGGATATAGATCTCTTTCGTTATTGCTTCATAGCTTGCTCCATCCTGGTGCCCTCCATATGTGTTGCCCTATAACTTACATCCCCCTTAGCCCAACTTCTGGAATATACCATATCCAGAAGACATTAAGATGGGATGGTGATCTTGGTTTTATTTCATGTATTTCATTTTACTTGAAACCTATTGAGTGCATCTGTTTTGTTTTGAACAGCAACATCAAAAACTCTGTATTCCACCAACATGGCTCTGTCATCTAGCCCAGGGATCTCAGCTGTACAACTTGTAAGGACAGTCGGTCACACCACCACAAACCATTTAATCCCAGCATTGTGCACAAACAGCTCTCAGACACTTCCTATGAACAATTCCTGTCTCACCAATGCAGTGCACCTCAACAATGTCAGTGTTGTTTCTCCAGTCAATGTACATATCAATGCAAGGACTTCAGCACCATCGCCAACCGCCTTAAAACTTGCCACAGTTGCTGCCAGTATGGATAGAGTGCCAAAGGTGACTCCAAGCAGTGCCATCAGCAGCATAGCAAGGTGTGTGTCTCTTGCTCCTCCTCCTCCTCCTCCTCTCTGTCCTCCCTTTTTTAAAAAAAAGAAAAGTGGATTTACCAACAAATCCTAACCCAAGAAAGGCTGAATTAAGTAATGATATTTGATTTGTGTATCTCAGGGGTCTTCAAACGTGGCCCTTTTATGACTTGCGGACTTCAACTCCCAGAATTCCTCAGCCAGGCACGCTGGCTGAGGAATTCTGGGAGTTGAAGTCCACAAGTCATAAAAGGGCCATGTTTGAAGACCCCTGGTGTATCTTGTTGGGGGAAAAATGTGTTTGTTTTTGATTATTTTGCTAGCAAAATGCAAGAAGCTATAATGACATAAAAGATCTACCCTCATAAGTGAAAGGTTAATTCAGCCAATTATTTTATATTACAAATCTCAAGAAAAATCTGAAATCCTGTAGATTACGTGTAGGATTTATACATTATTTTCTACGCTGTATACATGTATAAATCTTCTACACTTCAATATTTATACATTGTTTTACCCTTCTAATGAAAATTAAGATTCTCTGATTTTTCTTTTTTATTCCTTTTCTACATGCTGTGAGAGGGAAATTTGCATCAATTGTCATTTTCTTCCTAGTAAAGTTTTAGCTTTGTTGTGTTTTAAACATTTCTCAGATAATACATATGAGAGATACTAAGTTAACGAAATGTCAAATATTAATAAATTATACATGTAATTCATTATTAAAACTATATATTTATTTGCCCTTCTCTTTTCACTTTCAGAGAGAACCATGAACCCGAAAGATTGGGTTTGAATGGAATAGCAGAGACGACAGTAGCAATGGAGGTGACATAACCTAGCATAGTAGCTCAATGTGTGCTGATGGTGTCATTTATATTCCAGCTGAATGCAAAACAAAACTCTGTGGATCACAGGGGATTAAAATGGACCTAAACGGACTATCATATCGTATATTAAGTCGATATATAATGTACATTTTGTAAAATTGGGAAAATCACTACCTTGTAAAATAGTTTATTTGTATCATCAATATTATTTCTGTTACTTGAATAGTAGATATTCATCATCATGCTTTTGCACTTGAATTTGCAACTGAATGGATTTAAAAATAATTCTTTAAATGGGATCATGAGCATGAAATGGGATCCTGCATCACTTGTTTTAACTATTTATTTTGCCATGTTTACATTTTGTATCTTGTAAAAAAATAAATCCAACTTTGTGTCTAAAAAAAAAAGTTAAAGATTCATAGCTAGGAAAAATTCTTGTAATTTTTTTCTAAAGGAAATGTAAAGTTTTCACTTGGTTCATTTTGTTTCACAATTTTAGATGGACTTTTTGGTAAATACTTTAGTGGCATTTCACTGTCAAATATGAAGTTCAAGGCAAAATAGTATTTTCTATTACTGTGCAGGGGAAAGGGATGGATCGATACATGCAAATTTAATGTAGTAACCCACTTTTCCATATATTTTGAATGTATATTTCTATTTATAATACCAATTTATAAAAAATAATTACACAGAAAACCTGACTAGTACAAATTATGCATCTAGCACATATTAAACTGTGCAGATATGAAGAAAATTTTCAACTGATTATATTTTATCTGAAGTCTGCATAATTTAACCGGCTTTTAACTGTAACACACCACATAAATGATATTTTACCAGGTATGTATTGCATTATATATCATTGCAATAATTATTGGATGTCTAGATATCGAGCCATCCCAGGTAATGGGGGAGGGGGGAGGGTCATGGCAGATTGTCTTTCAATTTTGGAAAGTTTTCCTGTGGCTACAAGGCAAGTAACGGGTTGGAAAAAGTCTGACTGTAAGCGTTGGACACCTTCGTAGTGTAGTGTTTTAGTGACTTTTTTTATACGGTTCTTGTAAATTAGATATGTGTAGTGGTGTTTCAGAATGTTTGTTTATGCACTAGTTCAGACAACTTTCCCTGTTACTTGTTCTTGATAAGTGAAAACTGCAGGGAAATAAAAATACATATCAAAACATGGGCATCTTGCATACGTGTTTATTTCACAACATGGAGAACAGTTTGCAACTTTTGGAAACCAGTAGTTATCAAACTGAGACACCAGCAATTTGGCATGTATAGGTTCAGCACCATCTCAATAGAACGAGGACTCTAGAAGCTTCTGCAGGCATGTAACCTGCTGGATCAGGAAGTGTGTGTTCAAAAACTTGATGGATGGAATTGGATGTTTGCATCCAGCACTCGGGCTGCCTGTGTGATTCCCAGCATTGAGACGGGTACTTTGTAAACATCACGGAACAGAGTGACACTGCTTTCTATGTGACGAGCGCTAGGCATGTACAGAACTCTATGAGCAGCACATGGTGTATCTGTCAGTTTCTGGACTGGGGCTTGAAACTGTTTAAAAAATTTGAGTTTTCCTTCATTTGTACTTGATGTACATTAGTGCATATTGCACATATAATCGCTACCTCATAGCTGTAATTTATGCTGTACATGCTTTTGCATAATTATCTGAATGGAAATTTACTATTTGATTATGTAAGTGGCAAAGGAATCATAATGATGCTTCACTAATTTTAATCTATCTTCGTCAAGTTATATTTTTGAAGTGAGTCTGAACATATTTAAAGTGAAGAGAAACATGAATTTGGCTTCTTTAGGTTCAATATAATTTTATTATTTTTATGTTGTGCCTCTTTTACAAGGATAAATCGTGTGTATACCATGTTATTAATACTTCCATTGGTCGTTATTATATAAAAATCTATACCTCTTTTAAAGTAAAATGGATTGAGCCTTTTTGCTTTTTGGCTATCAGGGTTTTCCAAAGATTAAAAAAGTAGCCAGAGAATATTAGCTAGTGAATTTTTTGCTCCATGAAGTCAAAGAGTTAATGATTGCATTTGCATACCAGTCTAGTATGTTTTAACACTATCCATTTGCTCAGAAAACACATTCTAGGTAACTATTTCTCAGTCACCTTTCTTTAAAAAGGTTGAGAGCCATATATGTGAAGTGAAGCAAAGCTACACAGCATGCATTGGATGGAAAAAGTCAAAGACACTTGGATATTCTTTACCTACTTACCCATGATCTGATTTGAATCAATAAAAATAATTTACTAATAGCAAATGCTACAAGCCTGCCGACACATAGTTGTGTCTTTGGCCCTTGATATATCTAACTTTGTAATATTTTCATAAGACAAGTTTTGTTATAAAATATGTGACACCTTTGAAAAACTGAGGAATCTGCAGAAGTGACTTTGAACTATTGGGTTGTATAGAGAAGTAACGACCCAACATAACAGTTGTAAATTAATGCTGCAGTAGATTAACGTGGGATAAGCTCTATTTGTTTCACATTTTTTTGCATCCTGCTCTAATCTACAGACATTGGGCAGCACACAACAGAGACTAAACAAAGAAATCCCCTAGAAAATTTAATCCTTGTTAAAAGTACAGTGGAATAGTATTGTTTTAATAGCTGTGTGAAATACTACAAAGGAAGAGGCTGCTAAAATTTCCAGAGGCAATGAGTTCCAAAGTACAGGGTCAGAACAGAAAAAGGCTGCCTGCTGCCTGGTCCAGGTCCATCTTACCTAGTGGGAAAACTCTTTTAATATTCTCATCTTTTTGCAGGATGGACACATTCAACCTTGACAAATGACATCTGATCCTACATCCCCCCCCCAGTTCTGAATCAGTGTTTTGAAAGCCCAGCTGGTAGCCCTGAAGCAACCTTAGCAGTAGTGTTATTTTTACTATGGTAGGATTGGACCAGCTGCAGCTTCTAAGTAATCTATGATAAATGGTAAAGCATTTACAGCATTCCAATTCAGTGTTGGGTCGAAATATGGGTTACATTGGCCAGGTAGGATTGTAATTGGCATGCCAGGCAAAGCTTGACAAAAGCCCCATAGCCTCCACCTGTTGCTTAAGTAATACCTACAAGTCAAGATCATGAACCAACCCCTATTCTGTCCTATCCAGTAACTTTCCTGGATGTGTATTGCTAAAAAACATGGTCTTGGATTCAGTCTAACATCGTTTTGCTCCATTCAAACCCTGATAGAAGCCAGACACCAAGCTTTCTAGGGCATCCTTGCTCTGGCCCGACCTCTCCTAGGGCAGTGGTGGCGAACCTATGGCACGGGTGCCAGAGGCGGCACTCAGAGCCCTCTCTGTGGGCATGCGCGCCGTCGCCCCAGTCCTAGGCCTTCAGCTGGGTTTTATAAAACCTTTTCGCTTTAGGCCTCCACCGCTGTGTACAAAAAAAAAAGGTTCAATCAATCAGTCAATTTCAACTTCTCACGGGGAAAAAAAAAGTTCTTGCAAAGTTGGAATTGATTGATTGAACTTTTTAGTCCCACCCAGTCTGCTGTTACCACCATAGCCACGCCCACCCGGCACCTGACGATGCATAAGTGAGTTTTGAATTGCAGTTTGGGCACTCGGTCTCTAAAAGGTTCGCCATCACTGTCTTAGGGCCTTAGATGTTAAATAGCTTGGGAAAGAGAACTGAACTCCCAGGTACCCTGAATTGAAAGAATTGCTGGGTCAAGCGTTGTCATAATTACTGACTGGAATGACCTCAGGTGCTGAAACTTGAAGCAGTGTTTCTGACTCCCCAGCCTTGTATGCAGCCTGGCAAGATACCACAAGCCAATAGTATCAAATGCCACAGAGAGATCTTACAGGAGCAGTGAGGTGCACTTTCCCATCGCAGATCCAGATGAGAGTCATCCACCAGGGGAATCAATGCTATTTTTGTCTAACGAGAGATAATTCGTTTCTTGGATTATCTGTAGCTAAGCCACCAGGAAAAATTGGGCACCAAGCAGAAATGGTTAAAAATAGCCGTTCCACAGAGGGCTTCTTCCAGAGAAGATATACAGCCTCTTCTTTTAAGAAAGTGGCATGATTCTCTTTTAAGAATTTGAAATTTTCCCAAGCCAATCACCCCGCACTCTGCCTGGCTGTCCAAGGAAGGCACTGAGGACACTTCCTTAAAGTGCACAGGTGGCAGAGTTTGCACCACAGAGGATCTGAGCCTATTCTCAAGCTCAAACAAGCCCCAGATAACAATACAAGATCTTTGCTTTGCTCAACACAGTGGATTCTGTCCACTGGCATCTAGCCCAGAGTGGGTATCGGCTACATTATTCACCAAAAATCTTTAAAAATAATTTGGCACACCAACAGTACCTTATCTCACTCTTGCTAAATGAGTCCAGGTCATTGAACAGGCCTGTCTGGTGGGACTTCATGGATGTAATAAGTGCAGGAAAATTAATGCTTCACTGTTCATCACCATGTATATCTTTATATCTTAAAACTCAACACAAGAAGACTGAATGGAGTCAAGCATTTGCTCACGTATCTTCCAGTTTTTATGTCAGCATGCTGTGTATCTAATGCTTATGTCTTTCTGACATCTGAGACACACACACAAATGGATGCACACACACCTTGCAAGAAGTACTTTTGTTTAGTTAACAAGTCACATTTAATTCCTGGTGATTATGTGGACACATGCTTATCAAATTGTCCTGACTTAATAATACAAGAGTTCTTCCACATTTGATTCCATCCATCCACCCTATTTTTCATCTCCTTTTCTAAATCTTTCCAAATAGAACCATTTATTTTTAGAATTAATCATTTTAGCATAGCTGCTTTAATACAGCAGTATCACAACTCTATAAAGCAATGGTGGCGAACCTATGGTACGGGTGCCAGAGGCGGCACTCAGAGCCCTCTCTGTGGGCACGCGCGCCGTCGCCCCAGTCCTAGGCCTTCAGCTGGGTTTTATAAAACCTTTTCGCTTTAGACCTCCGCCGCCGTGTGCAAAAAAAAAAAAAGGTTCAATCAATCAGTCAATTTCAACTTCTTGCGGGAAAAAAAAAGATCTTGCAAAGTTGGAATTGATTGAACTTTTTAGTCCCACCCAGTCTGCCGTTACCACTGCAGCCACGCCCACCCAATGGGCCACACCCCCACAATGGGCCACACCCACCCGGCACCCGACGATGCATAAGTGGGTTTTGGGTTGCAGTTTGGGCACTCGGTCTCTAAAAGGTTCGCCATCACTGCTATAAAGGATCACTGCAATAAAAATGTTTTTTATGAACCTGGAAGTTGTGCTTCCAAAATTTTAGTTGATTAATACAAATTAATATAGTTTCAATAATTATTAGTAAACATCAATTAATAAACACTTTTACTTAATCTAAAAATATCTTGCCTCATCTTCAACATGCCATGTAGCTCCAAATATTTTTAAAAAATACTTAGATATGGATTGCAATTTAGAAACAGTCTATAAGTTAAAAATCTAGGAAATCCCTGAGTACAAACCATTATTTTTGGAAAATCTTATTTTGCATTTGGCCTCAAGTGATTACAGTAGGAAATATTGTGAGTGTGAAATTGCAACAGTTTTTTCCATCTCAAATTTAATGCAGTAAGCAGGTGACAGTTTTGAATAGCTGTGAAGCAAATAATTGAGGAATGAATACAGTATAGCCAATCATGAAGCAGTGTAATATTCTGAGAATTAATTAAGAAATGTACAAATGTCACCAAATTCCAAAATACTTTAAAACAACCTGTACAATGTGATCAGAACAAAGTGTCCTGTTCTTTAGCCGTTATAAATGATCATGGGGAAAATTGGCAACGCAAAACATAAGAGCTTGGCTATTTGCCTTTTAGATTTGACCCAAAACAAACCAAACTCTTAAACACAATCTTATTTACACCCTTAAATAATGTGATAAATACAATCTACAAACTGACATTCAAACAGATGCAGAAACTTATTTATAACACTAATGGACCATTTTATGTAGGAAATCATTCTGGTTTATCTTGACTTTGTTATATGAAATCATACAAACCATGGGTTTGTTTGTTAAACAATTTTCAATAATTTTGCCTTTCAAGGCAGAGGTTATATGATCATACAAGTAGTCCTTGACTTACTACCACAACTGAGCCCAAAATTTGTTGCTAACTGAAACAGTTTTTAAATGACTTTTGCCCAATTTACAACCTTTTTTGCCACAGTTGTTAAATGAATCACTGCCACTAGTTTAGTAGTCTATAGTTCAGGTATGCAGTCCTAAGCTTATTTACCTATGAGCCAGCTCTACTGAACTCATAGACTTTACTTTTAAATAGAACTGAAGATTCTGGCATTTTCATTTTCTTGGCTGGGTCTTTTGTTCAGCTTTTTACTGCAGACACTTTAAAAACAGATTAAATTTCCTCCTCTTAAATTTGGTTTGGTTTGGATGAGGATGGACAGTTTTGAAATTAAAAATCTCTTTTGAATCCCGTTACAATCCAATATGTATAAAACTTCCTTGAAGGCAAATCTTCCTGTGTTCAATGAAGCTTACTCCTAGATACACTATTAGTGAACTATATTCAAAAAACACATTAATCCTTAGTTAGTTGAATTAACCTAATTGCTTGGGTTCCCACAACTTAAGAAACTATAAATTAGCCAGCCTAGACTGTTGTTCCAACTTAGTAGGCTTGATTGAATATCTCTCAAGACTGCAAAAAGATACATTGTTTCTAGTAATTAGTAGACCCCCACACCTCTAGCTCGCTTACCTGTTTTAATTCTATATTCATACATTGTAATAAACCACTGTTTATTTAACCATGATTTATAAAATAATTGGCAGTTCATATAGCATACTAAATCATAAAACATGCTTTACGAGCCATTCATGACTTCATTTTTATGACATGATGAGTCACATATAAACCCTCTTCTGACTTACGCTGTATGAATCCAGCCTCAGGGCAAAAAGTAATAGTTTATATATTTCAACATGGTACATAACAATTCAAGAGATAATTAAAAGATTAGAACACGAAAGACAGCCAATCATTACAAATAATCACACAATAAACTACAATTCCACAAGAACCCATTAAAACTATTTAGTATTAAAATTAATGATACATGGAATCTCATACCCTAGCAAATAGCTGTACAATGAATAATGAAAAATCCATAATGAAAATAATGAAAAATTCATAAACAATAAACATGTTATAGTTTAGATTTCACTTGTTTAGGGCCAGATTTTACAATATCATCCTACCTGTGTGGCCATCTTCTACTGTATTCTGACTGAAATGCATTTTCAACTCTTATTCAAGATGGGATAATTGATTGTTGTCCAAAGAGCCTTAGGATGTTCATTCCATAGTCTAGAAGCAGGTTCTGGAAAACCCCAAGTCACAAGGTCTCAGGGGAAGTAAGTCCCAACCCGAAGCACTTGTGAACCTCCCTGAACCACCTGAATATGTTACATCAAAAAATAAGAGATGATGCAGGATCGGGTCATAAGACCCTTAGAAATAAAACCAACCATTTGAGTGTGTTGCGCCTTTGCTCTTATAGGAAGCCAATGAATGGAATATTTGTCAAGGAAATCTCTCAAATCAATTGCAGCAATATCACTTGCTTTAGGCCAAATTAATAATCTTTTTTTTCTCTCTGATTTTTTTTTGGATTTTTAAGTTAAGGAAATTGGAAGAGCAAGAAGGAACAAGGAGAAAGAATAAGCAAGGCGGACCAAGGAGAGCCAGTTTGGTCTACTATAGGCAGTGCTTTTTTTCTTAAAAAAAAAAAAAAAAAAGGTGCCGGAACTCACACACGTCATACAACCCGCCTTGCCTACCCTACAAGGTTTCATCCAAAAAAAGGTGCCGGAACTCCGTTCTGGGCGTTCTATGAGAAAAAAAGCCCTGACTATAGGGATGTCAAATTGGCAGCACAGGCCACGCCCACCCCAGCTCTGCAAAGGCAAAAACCGTCATGATACATCACATGATGTGATCAAGTTTGACACGCATGGTCTAGGAGTTAAGGCATATATACATACATAATTGTCTTTTCAGGAACTGGAGCCAATGCAGCGGGAGGCTAGAGTAAACCTTTGCTCTCCTTATTTTCTTCCAATATGATGGAATGTTAAAAGGAAAGAAACAAAATGTGGTATACTGGGGAACTTTATTTCATATCTGATCCAGTCTCTCATCTTGATATTCCAGAGGCTACAAGGGAGATTAATCTCAAAGTAATCCTCTCTTGGGTTCAGATGAAACAGGTCTTCCAGAGACAGCTACCAGTAAGTAGCCCAATGGCAAATTTGGAAACAAGGTGTGTCATTAACACATTTCACCTCATTTTATCCACAAAAATGGTCAATGACCTGCCTTAGTAAATTGTAGGCACCTGACCTAAGCTTCCAAATCCTGGTTTGTTTGATTATAGTTAACAGAATACATCACAAGTTGCTCGGTTTAAGCAGCGTGTACTAAGCCAAAAAAAAAAAAAAGTATATCTTACAACCCACATTATAGCAGAAAAGTGAGAAACCCATGTCCAAAGTCAACCCCAACTTGAAGGCACCATTTTAAAAAAAATGGCTGCCGTAATAGGTGTAGCAAGTCATAAAACAACTTATTACTACACGGTAAGGTCCCCATTAACCCTATTTAGTTTTACCTGTCCTGGGGAGCCCATTTCCAAGCAAAGCATTGGAGCATAGTCGCATACTATTTCCCCACCCCACCCCAAGAAATGCCCAGGGTACATTTTGATAAATAAAAAAAAGTTAAGAAGCTAGTGCAGCACACCTATTTTTGATTATTATTTTTGATTATTATTTTTGATTATTATTTTGATTATTTTTAAAAAACAAAAACTATTTTTTTTAAAAAAAACAACAACAAAGAGCACTGGCTCCCAAGAAGTTACCTGCAACTCTGTCCCCAAGGTGCCCCATGGCCCTAGACCAGGGGTAGGCAACCTTGGCTCTTTTATGACTCGTGGACTTCAACTCCCAGAATTCCTGAGCCAGCTGTGCTGGCTCAGGAATTCTGGGAGTTGAAGTCCACGAGTCATAAAAGAGCCAAGGTTGCCTACCCCTGCCCTAGACCAAGGAACAAACTCCGTTGGCTCCTCAAGTCTCACCCTGCGTTTTCTCCTCCTATTTTAAAGCCCCTTTTTCCTCAGCATCTCAAGACGAGCACCTCCAGCGCCGGGCAAGACGCGCCGCTGCAACGGCCAGCCTCCCTGGCCTCGCCGGCCCGCCCTCTTTTCCCAAGTCCCTACCTGGCGCCTCCCGAACTACAGCTCCCAGGATGCGCCGGTGATTTCTCCCCTCAAGCCAGTGAGCTGGGGGAAGAGTTGATGTAATGCGGTGAAGTCACAAAGCCCTTGGGGATGGGGGAAGAGAGCGAAGGGAGGAGGGGAGGGAGGGAGGAGAGAGAGAGAGAGAGAGATGCAGGATGGTGGCGGCAAGAGCAGAAGCGCCTGCCACGCTACCGCGGCGCTCGGGAGAGGCGTGAGGAGGAGGAGGAGGAGGGGGGAATAGATAAATAAAACCTGGCTTCGTTTAGCACCCCCCCCCCTGCTCGCCCGCAAAGCTTCGAAGCAGCGGCAGGTCTCCGGGCGAGGCTGCTGAAGCGCCGGGACCGCGGCCTCTCCCTATTCTTTTCGCCCAAGAAGTGGCCCCCGGTCCGGAGACGCTCTCTGCCCTTCGCCCAGCCTGGAGATCGTGAGAAGCCGGGAATGCCTCGGCGCCGCCGCCGCTGCTGCTTTTTCCTTCTCCTTCTCCTCCTCTGACCGGGCTCGGCTCCTTCCTTCGGCCCATGCCTCCCCGCCGCTAAAATAACGACAGCCCCCCCCCGCCCGCCTCCTCCTCCAAAGGTGGTGTTGCGTTGTGGTTTTTTTTTATTATTATTATTATTTTTAAAAAACAAAACACTCCCCGAGGTGGGAAGAAAGGTGCCCGCCGCCGCCCCCGCCCAATCCAGCCGCGCGCCCTCGGTCCGCCGCCGACGCCGATCCGCCCCGCTTTCCCGTCGAGATGGCGGACCCAGCCGAATGCAGCATCAAAGTGATGTGCCGGTTCCGACCCCTCAACGAGGCGGAGATCCTGCGCGGGGACAAATTCATCTCTAAATTTAAAGGCGAGGACACGGTGGTCGTCGGGGTAAGTCTCTTTTCCCCCCCTCTCCCCCCCCCCNTTATTATTATTATTATTTTTTAAAAAAACACTCCCCGAGGTGGGAAGAAAGGTGCCCGCCGCCGCCCCCGCCCAATCCAGCCGCGCGCCCTCGGTCCGCCGCCGCCGCCGATCCGCCCCGCTTTCCCGTCGAGATGGCGGACCCAGCCGAATGCAGCATCAAAGTGATGTGCCGGTTCCGACCCCTCAACGAGGCGGAGATCCTGCGCGGGGACAAATTCATCTCTAAATTTAAAGGCGAGGACACGGTGGTCGTCGGGGTAAGTCTCTTTCCCCCCCTCTCCCCCCCCCTTTCCGGGCGCTTTTTTGGCGTTTGCTTTTATAGCAGTTGCGTTTTGTTTTTTCTTTGCTCGGCTCCGAACTCTCTTCTTTCGGGCAGGCTGCGGGGAGACCTGGCGAATTTGTCTCTCTCCCCCCCCCGTCACCTCCAAGTCCCTTTAGGTTTACTCCGGGCCCCCCTGAATGGCGTGCCGCTGCACCGCATTGTACTCCCTCCTCCGTCCATTGTTCCCAACATTAGCTGCTCTAGTGTCTGTGTGTGTGTGTGTGTGTGTGTGAATGTCGGTTGGAAGTTCTCCAAGACTTCTTTCACCTTGAGCGCCAAATTTGGCTAAGAGAAGGATTGGGGGGGGGGAAAAGGAAACTCTCTGTACTGCCTGCTTTACCCCCCCCCCCCGTCCCAACCCCAAACTTGGAAATTGGGTTAAACTCACAAAGGACAAGAACTCTGTTTTTTTCCATAGCAGACATGAAAAGCTTTGGATAAGAAGTGGGTCTACGTGGCAGGTGTTTCTAAAAACGAATGGGTTTTGTGGTGCGGTGTGAAATAACTTGGGGGTTTCGGATGGGTGCAAAGTTTCCTTGTTTTGGTGTGAGCGTGGGTCCAGACTAAGACGGTCACAAAGAGTCGTGTGGTGCAAAGAATAATCTTTATTGGGGCCCCAGTATTTGTAGTCTAGCAACCACGCTGGGAGACGCTCAAAGTATTCTTGGTTTGGTGGAGCTGGATATCGGTGGGGGAATGGGTCACATGAAATGCAAGTTTTTAATGTTAATCTCATTTGCACCTTTTACTGAATTATTTAAGGTTTCAGTAAAGTCCAGAATGAGTTCCACTGAAACTCAGCTTATTTATGAGTAGACATAGCTTGGATTGCATTGGTAAACAGCAGGGTGAAGGCTAGTGCATGGGCAAAGTATATTCTACACCTGCCTGATTTGGATGGCTTCTGCAGGGGGGAATCTTCCTTGAAAGGTGCTCCAGAGCTGAATTTCCTGCTTTCATAACTGCAGCAAAAGCAACGGTGGGGAACTGAACGGAGTCAGCCTCAATTGACTCTTTCATCTGCCTTCCCTCATTGCTACTGCAGTCTTCCAATCCTGAGCATTGATCAAGCTGATGTCATCTGGATCACTGGGCATGCTCATTTGCTTGTTCCCTGACGTATTTGATGGATTGGCAGGTGGAGAGAAATTGCTAAGCAAATTACAAGAGGGTAGAATAATTCCCTCCTTCTCACCTTCATATCCACCCTTCTGCCATTTCAGCTTGATCTGGTGGCTTGTGTCGGATCAGCACTAACTTCAGTTAAAAGCCTGCCAAGCTGCAGTCTCTGCAGATAAAAGCAGGATGTATATACTCTATCCAGTGATAGTCTTTAGTTGTCTGCTGTGTTCATTTCCTTGTCTTGCAGTACAATCAATGGAGAATCTCCTTCTCTTAGGAAAAGTTCCACTTCTTATCAGCTCACGTAATTTGGATTAACAGCCTTGGCTAATAGCGTTAATTTGTCTGAAATATGCTGGAGGAACTTGCTTTTGGTTTTTAATTTTATTTGTTAGAATTGCCTCCCAATAGGTAAATAATGGGCTTGTTGTGTGAATCATTTAATCTGCTACTACAAATTAATAACAACTATAAGTCTCACTTCAAGTTCGAATGAGATGATTAGTAATGGAAAGATTACTTTTTGGAAACTTGTTTTGTCTTCTTGGTAATGCATAGTTATATGTGCATAAGGAAATGATTGCTCTCTTAATGTGTTGCGTGCGGTATATGCTAGAGAACCTTTAGATTGGTTTCACAATTTCATTTTAACCTGGATGCAGTTTGCTTTTTCTTGAGCCACTAGTAATTGAGAATTTGTAGCCAACATTTAACCTCTCATTTCAAAGGAACTCTATAGACTTAACAATAAACCACAATGGTATTTATTTATTTTTACTTATTATTAAAACTCTTTGCCACCCATCTCACAGTGGGGCTTCTCTGGTCAGTATTGTGAGGGATAGTTTTAAAATGTGCATTCAGGGGCATCAAAAGTATTAGATATTGTTAAAAGTAATGGCTGCGCCTATCATGCTTAGAGAGTTTTGTAACATTTGGTAAAAACCCAGGGCTGATTTAAACGAAAGGAAAAAAAAAATATCCTTGTCTCCCAAAGTAAAATCTGGAGACATTCACTATAGCTATAAATTTGGGAGACTTTGGGCTAACTGTAACATTTTTTATACAACATGTAATTAAAATGTCTTCACGTGTCATGACAGCTGCCAATTTAGACAGTTTTAACAAAGAACTAAAGAAATGAATGGAAGATAAATTTATCTGTCGCTGGTAAGTTTGATAGCTTGCATGCCTTAACTAACAGTTGCTAGAGTTCATCTGTGAAGGGGGATTTATCACTTTTTCATCCATTCATGAACCCCTGAGACTGATCTGGCTTGCTCTGAGCGAATCTAAATACCTAGGCTTTTGACACAACCGAAGGTTGGTACACTTAAATGGTCTGTTGGATAGTCCTACTGAGTCAGTGATAACGTGTGCAATAAAGTTTTTTGCTGCTAGAGGACAATATTTGTAGCTCAGGCTTGAAATGAGGGGTCCTTGGTGCTCTATGTGCTTGGTTGTTTTGTTGAAGTGCACTGATGATGTTACCTTAGTTTGGATAATGAAATGTCTGCAAGAAAACAACCAAGCTCAGAGAGCACCAAGGACATTCAAAGTATTTTTGCTTAATCTTATGATGTGAAAGCCTAATTCATGTCCCATTGAGGGAGTCCTTTTAAACCATCTGTCCAATTCAAGTGTGGCTTGTTTTTCTCTCAAGTTAGAATATATTTGTTATTTTATATTCTGGTTATCTAGCAAAGAGGTAGATTTCTATTCTTTCTACTAAGCATTTGTTCATCACAACCAGTATAAACATTTGTATTTAACTCTTCATCCCTCTTTAGTTTACAATTAATGATCTTTTCGTCCCATCTGCTATCTACACACAAATTCATAAAGCATAATCTTTTCAGTCCTACTGTCAGCAGGAAGTCCATTAAGGGTTACTAGAAATAAAAACACATTTTAACCTTCATAAAATAAACCAACTTTATGATCCTTTTTATTTTTAACAGTTGTAATCTTTAGTCTGTTCAAATAACATCACAGAATTTGATTTCATTTCTTTTTTGTGCCTTGTCACAAGATTCTTCAAAGCCTTAACAAGCCTCTTTTGTAAATCCAATATATAAAATATCCAGGTCAGTTTTTTAGTTTTTTATTTCATTTTCCATTTTGATTTTTAAAACATCAACTGGTCTCTTTTGTATGCTTAGTATGATATCCTTTTCTATGCTTCCATATAAGCATAGGTTCCATGCTTATAACCTGTCATTTGTAGATCTACTTTTGATGCCATCTCTGCCTTAACAAATAAAACTTGATCTTCATCTGCTTTTTCTTTCATTACATCTTTTGGATATAGTCTATCCATAGAAGCAAACATCACAATCAATATTGTTGATACTAAGTTCTAATTCCATCTTTCAAAAGTGTCATTCATTCAGTGTTATGTTTGGTATCATTTTATATATCACAGTTAATTAGCTATTGTATTGTATATTTTTTCTCCTTTAACTAAAATCTTTAGTTCCTTCTAGTGACCAATTTTTAAAATTACTTACCTTTGTTTTGTCTTGCAAATATCCAAACAAATATTTTTCCCATGGGAAGGATTCTTTATGATTAATTTCAAAATTTTATTCTTTATTTATCTAGACCTTTAATCCATTTGTAACTTTCTAGGATCAAAGTGTTATTTAGCTTTTTGCTGTTTATTTTTTTCCCCAAATTATTATTACAATTTTCTTTCACTAAGGATTGAAGTAAAACTTACCTATTTTTAGACTTTTTGAGCGAAAGCCCTCTAATATGTTAAAAGTAGCTAACAAGCAATTTACAAATGTAATTACGGTCGAAGTTTGTGAACTTAGTGTGCTTTAGAAAATGCCAACCACAGTTGTGAGTAAGATGGCTATTCCCATGTCCCAGTGCTTGAAGCCTGCTGGGGATTGCTGTCTTGCAGTTTACTTGTAAGGAGCATATGTTTGGAGCGCATGTGGGTGATCTCCCATCCTCTCCTTATCCAAAATGGTTCAAAATAACTGCTGTTGTCATCTCCACTTTTCACAGAGCTGACTTCAGTCCTCATTTTTTTCCTCTCTTGAGTTCAACTTCTGTGGGATAAAGGAATTTATTTATTCCTCTTCATGGAGTAGATAATAATGTTTGGATTTTCTTTTGCCCTGTTTGCTTTAGCCACCTTCCCACTTCTAGCTTTACAAGCAGGCCTGCCATGCTGTATTTAGGAACATGTCCACTTATATTTGGCTCCTTTTTCTGACCTAGTTATCATCCCTGCTTCCTTATCTAACATTTATTGCTGCCTCTTCTTTCTTTAGCATTAATTTTCACTTGCAGCTTCTTCAATTTACAATGTAATTATGCTCTTGCCTCTTAATCTATTTCCTGTTTATATATAATTATCTTTTTTCCTGATAGAACTGTACAATTATTTTGAATTTTGGTTACATCAGAGATGGTTCCTTTTCATACCATTATTTTCTGGCAATTTGTGTTGGGTGAATTTGGTGCTCAGTTGCAGAAGTTAAAATCTTCTGGTCAGTTTCAGTAAATCAGGGGTGTCAAACTTGCAAGATCACATGACTGTTGTGATGTGTCATGACTTTTTTTTTTCCATTGCCAGCAATGGGCTGGGTGCAGTTTCACCATGATGCATTTGGCCGGCAGTTTGACACCCCTGCAGTAAATGGTCTAATTTTTTAAAAAAAAGATTGTTTCAATTGTTAAAGGAAAATAAATTGCCCATAGTTATTTGAACCATCTTAGGTTGAGGCTCTATTTTTCTTATATTGTATAATAAATACTCACTGGAATACTTGCTGAAATAGTCTATGAACTGTCTAGGACAAAAATGAGATCTAGAAAAAGTCTTCAGTACTGACCTAAATAGTAAATATGCCAGATTGTTCCATGCTTATCAGCAGCATTAAAATGGAGATAGACCTTTATAATATATTTTTCTTCTTTTATTAATGATTGTTAGATTCTGTGATTCTGTGCTAATGAGCCACGAATGAAATAAGCTTGCATACATTGCTGATTATTTTTTACTCAAGTTTGTGAGTAATTGTTGATCAACTGCCTTATTAGAAACAGCTTTCATTGTATATATTGTGTATATCCACCAGTTATGAAACTAGTCTGACACCATGTTACTCTGGCATTATCTAGCCAACATTAGTCAACAATAAAAAAGTAAGCAGGCTCACACTTGGTTGTCCTAAAAATATTGTGGAAGAAAGTAAAAACAAGCTACTTCAATATTGTTGCCAAGAATTGCCTCAACGCCAACCCCTCCCCCTCCCATGTATGAAAGGAGCATCCTGAGCTCAACTCAACATGAGGATGTCTTTATTTTTTAAATTGCATTTGATTGTTGTGATTCTTAACAGCTGCTGTCACTGGAGAAGCTGATCACAGGAGCACTTGTATTTTCTCATTAAGCATCCAACTGAATAGATGTATTAACATATTAAGTTTTAACATGTTAAAGGAAATTACACAAAGTTATCTCTTTTGAGAGCGGTCATTATTATAAACCTTAAAAAATAAATGTAAATACTCCGGATGCAACCTATACTTTCAAATTCCTTTGTTTTTTTGTAACTTTTGTTTTACAGAAGATGCAAAAAAGAAATTCCCAGGAATACTGCTTTCATTGTATCCACTAATTATGTTGGAACATCCAATATTGCAGACTCACCATTGTGACAAAGGGGAACTCTTGCTGAATCTAATGAAACTTCCGAATAGACATATTTAGGGTTGCGTTATAGTGGGTGTATCTCATCGTAATTCAAATAAACATATGTAGGATTGGTTTATATGGATGAGTGATAGCAGTATATATTGTTTGGAATATATAATTACACCTACCTGGATGCTTGGTCTGCTTTAGTCTTACTGTTTCCATGGTTTGGAATGTTGGCGGTTTTGCCATATTTTTACTACAGTTCTGAATTTTATAATGTAAGCTTTGGAAGGACACCCTTGCAAGATGGAAATGTAAAACTTTGTGTGTTGAAATATTGTACTTTTACATCATTAGTTGTTGTTTTAAAGCGATTTTCCATATTTGGAAGCAATTTTGGAGACAGAGAAAATCTTTTGAATTCATGAGAAATACATTTTATAATATGAAGGCCAAGCTTTAAAAACCCATTTATTAATGCAAACACATTAAAAAGTAACATGTATCTTAACGGAATACATGCTATCTCCTTAAATGTTGATTTATACGTTTGTACATTGATTTGTAAATTTGGACAAATGAGTTATTTGTAAAAATAATAAAGGCAGGATACAAATAAATAAATGCAGTTTTTGTGGACAAAAGAGAACAAAAAAGTAGTGATCTGAGGAAATGCAATATAACTGTTGGAGATAGTCGTGGTTTCAGTCTTTCTTGGCACAGCTGGACTGTAATCAAGTAAGCAAGTCCATAATAATCCAGGAACTCCTGTTAAATAATTTAAGAGGCCATTACACAGCAATCCTTGGATTTTTTTTTCTGCATCGGAAGCAAGTTCTATTTATAGTGAAATCAAAGTTAACATTTCTGCATCTCTTTTTGCTGCTTGATCCATGCAGTAGACTGGATGTTATATGAATGGATGCTGTTGTTTTCATTCCTCTCTCTTTTTGGCAATGGCCAATGGCTGGTTTCCCCTGACTGCGTAAGAACTGACTCTCGCTCAGAGCTACCTGTAGATAAGAGAGAGTCACAAAATATATTGTATAGATGCCAGTGAATTTATGTAATATTTATTCATTGCTAAGATGCTACAAAACAGGGGTCTTCAAAACTTGGCCCTTTTATGACTTGTGGACTTCAACTCCCAGAATTCCTCAGCCAGACATGCTGGCTGAGGAATTCTAGGAGTTGAAGTCCACAAGTCATAAAATAGTCTGATACGAGAGCAAGAAAAGAGATCACATTCAACGCAAGGAAATGCAGTAACTTTTCTGATCCTTTCCTTTTTTGTTCTTATGCAAGTTTAACAAAGCAAAGAAGCATGCAAATCCTAAAGGCAACTTTAAAAGTCAGCAGAGCAAGACATCATGCCCAACTATTTAAATGCACAGTTTCCAAATGAGTAGCAAAAACATCAAAGTTTTGTAGCAGGGATCTTCAAACTTGCCCCATCTCTATTTGTCCAAGTATCAACAATGACTTGATATTAATTTACCCAACCGAGAAGCAATGATCTCTAACAACTCAATAAGATGTAGCATTATTTCTGCAGTAGTGGATTCCTGCACTGACCAAATGATTGGATTAGGTGTTTTCCTAGATCCCTCCCCTTGCAACCATTCTGTGATTCTTAAGTAATAGAAAATTATGAGCTTTACATTTTTAGATTTGTTTTGCAATTATTAAAACTTCATTTAGCCATAAACAGAGCACATTTAATGAAGGCCACAATTTGTTTTGAGTACATGTGTGAGATTCTCAGAATTTAACAGGAGCCTGTAGAATGCCTTTGGGTAATATATCTCAACAAGAAGACTGAAAACTAAGGTATATACAGATAGTCTTTGATTAATAACACATTTGGGACTGGAATTTCCTTTGCTAACTAATGCAGTTGTAAATCTTGGATGTCACATGATTGAGTTGCTTAGCATTGACAGTTCTGGCACTTCTAGTTGCCATTTTTAAGCAATTCCATCCCCCTTTGTTAAGCACAACATCATATGGTTGCCATTTATGACCTGCCAGTTTCCCCATTGCCTTTATTTGTCAGAAGCCAGCAGTGAAAGTCAGAAATGGTGATCATAGGATGCTGTAATGTAATTCTGAGCTAGTCACCAACTGCTCAGATTATAATCACATGACTGCAGGGACACTGCAATGGCCAGAACATATAGGACTGGTTATAAGTACCACTTGTTGGGTACCTCATACGTTTTGTCCCTGAACAAGTGGTCTTTAAGCAAGGATCACCTCTATTTTGGAACTCTGTGATACATCTAATTCAGTGGTTCTCAACCTATGGGTCGCAACCCCATTTGGGGTCGATCGACCATTTCATGGGGGTCGCCAAGCAAGGCTGTCCGCCATTTTTCCCCCTTTTCCGGCGGGTGCCTTACTCCCTTGAGCTGGGCCAGCTGGTGGTCGGCCTGCTCCGTCTCTGCCGCTTGCCAGCTACGCCTCAGCCGGCGCAGGGGGCGGAACCACGCATGCGTGGCGCTCCCGGGCAGGGAAAGTCCTCGACTTACGACCGGTTGGGTAGTCCTCGACTTACGACCGGTTTAGTCCTTGACTTACGACCGGTTTAGTCCTCGACTTACAACTGGTTTAGTCCTCGACTTACGACCGGTTGGGGGTCGCGGCATTAAAAAGGTTGAGAACCACTGATCTAATTGATGCTGACTACTTATATATGGTCTTTCCCAATCTAGTACCCTGCAAATTTGTTGGGTTTTAGCTGTTTAGGTGTTCCTTGCCTCCCTCATTTAAGTAGTTAACAAAATTACTATTAAAAAAATAAATTTTCTCTTAATGCTCTATACCAGGGCTGTCAAACTCGCGACGTCACGTGATGTGTTGCGACGTATTGTGACTTTTTTGCCATTGCCGGCAATGGGGTGGGTGCGGTTTCGCTATGATGCAACCAGCATGCGGGCCAGCAGTTTGACTCCCCTGCTATATACTGTATGCATGAATACTGCATTACACTTTTTTTCTTCAGCATTTTATTTTTATAGGCAAGTTAAGCATTTTCTTTTGCAAAATTTATATGAAATGGCCTTGTCATGCTTGTAATAGTATGTACTTTACCTATCTAATATTGTAATTATATTACCTAATATCAACCTAAAGATTCTTTTGTTAGTACAGCAGACAATAACGTCTGGTTTTTTTCCCCCTCTGATGTACGTACAGGGCGGTTACAGTTCTACAATTACAAGTCTGCTTTTGTCCAGTGTTGTACCACAGTGTGCTGGTTCTGGAATTGAGGCAGCAGTTTTTCCTAATTGCATAATCCCCTTCAAATCAAAAGGGAAGTGGAAAGTTTGGGCAGTGTTTTTAGGAGAAGCCCTTACAGTAGATTTCTTTAGTATATTATCCCCCTGCCGAGTGCTGAGATTAGTACACAATTTAGATATAAAATACAGCTCTCTGGTAGGTTAAGAAGTGTAGTACAGTATACACTTTTCAGTTCTCTTCAGCCCTACAGCTGCTGTTAGTAGAGCAAGTGTGTACACAATGAAAAAAACTGCAGTCCCGGGGTCTTGTATCTCTGTGGCAAGTCTTTTGTCTGCATGAGAAAACAGAAGCCAAAGCAGAACACTTGCTGGTACAGTATAGCTAAGCAATTTTAGGTCTGACTTAACTTACAGGGCCTATGATTAGCTGGCTATATACTGTATGTTAACTTCAGTTGTGAAACATGTTTTTAAAATTTCTTCTTTCACAGACAGCATTCTATACTTTGAAACTGCTTCTGCGCAGCAGACAGAGCATGGACCACCATGGTTACAAGGAAACATGGAATAACATAGTTCCTTAGGAACAATTATCATTTTTTTTCTTTTTTAAAAGGGTGCATGTGAGCCTTCCACTTAGGTTTTTGACTCCTGGAGACTGGCTGGATTAATTCTTAAGAGTTTTCTTAGCAAGGTTTTTGGAAATCCCTTCCAACTCTGTTATTCTGCTCTACGGTGGTGTGCCATTTCCTTCTTCCTAGGGCTGAGAAAGAATGACTGGCTTTTTGCTAACACAGGACTAGAACACACAATCTTCTGGTTTGTAGCCTGATGCTGTAACTACAGTATTTCTTCTAGAAATAACGTATGTGTACTTGTAATGGCAACACAATAGTTTTGGTGACAAAGTGTCTGGCCTAATTAAGACAGTACATAAGGATGCATTGCTTTGTGCATCATATTCTTTACTGCATTCTGGAGGATTCTATATGTGTATACATACACACATACACACACACATGTGTGTGCAGCCTTTTGGTCAACAGTCTGACACTCCCTGTTGTCCTTCATGCCAAAAAGATTGTCCAACTCTATCATAAATGTAAGTAGCATTTCCTCTTCACAATACATTAGTCAACTTGTGTCATTCAGTAGTGACTGCTGATAGTAACTGATGGATAAAGAGGTCATTCTTACTTGCTTATAAAAAGCAAACATGAGTGAATCTATGGCTAGTTATACAAGTTATGCTGAGACTATCAACTGTAGCAGCTGAATTCTAAGACTTACTGAAGGCTTTTAAAAAGTGCCTTCACTGAAAAATTACAGAAGTGCAGTTTTAGAATTGATCATCATTAGAAGCTCCCTATAACTGGACAGCAAAAATAGAATATAAACTTCCCTTGAGTGCAATAAGAATCAGCTCCTTTTTAAAAGAAGACAGGCCAATGTTATAATACCTGGTGTAATTGCTATGAGATGGTTGAATGTATGACTGACTAGTTTGGGAAGTTAGTAAAGAAAGCAGTGTAAATAAAAATTAATCGGGAAGCATTGCCTTTCATCCCTAATAAAACAAAAATTAACTTCTACTTATTTAGTTACAGAAAATGTTTTTAATATAAGAATAGAGCTTGAGAAGTGTTCATTGTAATAAGGCCAAGAAGAAAAAGCAGATTTTTGTGACTTTGTGAACATGTTCATGAATTGTTTGTAGAGCTGTAAGTATTTTAAATCACAGGTGACAAAATTTAATTGATTACTGGCTTTTGTCAAAAGTGGTAATAGAAAAAATACCCTGTGGGAAATGGGGAGGAGGTTTTTAATCATTTTTAAGACCCATATTCCTGGTCTTCACACTGGGCATGGATGGAAACTAATCAAGGAGAGAGGCAACCTAGGACTAAGGAGATATTTCCTGACAGTTAGAATAATTAATCAGTGGAACAACCTGTGGATGCTCCAACACTGGAAGCTTTTAAGAAGAGATTGGACAACCATTTGTTTGAAATGGTATAGGGCAGGCATGTCAAACTCGCGACGTCACGTGACGTCGCACGACGTATTGGAGCTTTTTCGCCATTGCCGGCAATGGGGTGGGCGCGGCTCCGGTATGATGAAACCGGCCCGTGGGCCGGCAGTTTAACACCCCTGGTATGGGGTTTCCTGCCTGAGCAGGGGGTTGGACTAGAACAGGGCTTTTCAACCTTTTCACCCATTGTACCACTTTTAGGATATGGCAATATCCGAGTACCACCAGTCGCCTAGCAAGGTGTCAAAAACCTGATGACCCCCCCCCAAAAAAGGAAAAAAGTGATAAAGTACAGGTAGTCCTCGACTTACAACAGTTTGCTTAGTGACTGTTCGAAGTTACAATGGCACTGAAAAAAGTGCTCCCAAGCCACAGCCGAGCAAGACACCTGCCTGCCCACCCGGCGGCGCTCTTCCTCCTGTCTGAGGTTTTCATTGTTGTGAGCATTTCTGTTGAGGATTGGCAGCAGGGATAGGGTGGGGGGGATGTTTGGTTTTTATTCCCCCTCCCGTCTGCTGGGTGGTTGCAGCAGGTTTTCGTCACTTCACATGACCATGGGTCACTGTGACCGTCATAAATATGAATCAGTTGCCAAGCATCTGAATGTAAATCACAAGACCCTGGAGATGCTGCAACATTCCAGCTGATCGGCGCTTCTTCTGGGCTCAGCAGAAGCACCAGGATCAGAACCGAGCTCCAGCTGGAAACTGGCACTGATCCTGGCGCTTCCACTGAGCCCTGACAGCCCTGCAGCTCCAGCCATCTCTCGCTCAGGCTTGTGCAGTGCTGCCACCGGTTCAGCTCATTCTCTTCCCCACTACCACTTTTCTAGGGTGTTCGCGTACCACCTGCCATGTGCCAATGTACCACAGGTGGTACCCGTACCACTGTTTGAAAAGGCCTGGACTAGAAGACCTCCAAGGTCCCTTCCAACTATTATTATTATAACTTTAAAGTGATATGAGTATACAGTAGATTAAAGCTTTGATTTGTTCCAAATTTGCAATTTAAAATGAATTTGGAGGTTTTCTAGTTCTGGTTTATAAATGATGATGATGATAATTGCTTTCTCCTTCAAAGCAAGTAGCCAATTGATTGAGGAGTTTGGCATTTTATTTTTTTTTTGCTTCAGTGACTTGCCTCAGTACTTAGCCATTGTCCACAATGTTTTACGACTCTCAGCTGGGTCCCTGCTGCTTCCTCCCTATTTACAATATTGATTTTTTCCCCCCTCTTAAATGAGAGAACTGACTGAAGGCTGAAAATAACATAGCAGGAATGAAGAATGAACCCCGGTGGTTGGGCTTAGAATAAAACAGGAAGAAATAGCAAAAACTTTTTTTTAAAAAAAATAATCAATGAGTAGAAACCATAATTGATGAAGTCTTGAAAAAAAGAACATGACGTCCAAACACAATAGGAGGGAAATAGAAGAAAATAGTTCCTTTAAACAACACGTAATGGACAGGGCTTGCTACTGTGGGGGGGGGGGGAAGGCACTACATAAATGAAATTGCATCACCATAGATTATAGAAATAAGACGTCTACATTATTCATGAAAGAATCAGTTCATGCTCCTAAGCTTAAGCTTTCTGTGATTGATTATTGAAGAACAGAGGACGTGCAGTCAATTCTGATCTTCCTGTTATTGGTATAGAAAGGCATAAAACTGCAAGCTCTCTGTCCTGCCAATGTCTTTCTCCCCCAATTTTATGCTGGCTGCAAAATGCTGCAGGCTGCAGTTCCGCTACTCTGGGTCCTAGGGCGCTAAAAGGATTGGGCTTATTTGGTGTAAGATCAAAATGTAAAAACGTCTTTGATCTAAAATCATAAACACTTCGTTACATGAAAGCTATGTGTCTTAAAGAGCATTCCCCGATTATTCATACCCATGTTTTGGGACAGACAAGTCCAGAGCAGGAGTGAGTGCGTATGCGTGTTTGTATCTTCCCTTATTTGCTAAATTCTGTTATTTAGGTTAAACAAATGCACTTGTTTTATCCATCACTGTATTAATATGACCGTTGCTTCCAGGAGCAAGAAACATCTACAGATGTTGGCTGTTTTATGCACTTTTCATATGTCTTCACTACTTATTTCAATTCCAAATCTTGCTTCTTTCACCCAGTCTTCTAGACTATGCAGAGGACTGTCAGGGAGGTGTGGGAAGGTTTTTTTTTGTCCTGAAATGCAAGGAATCTAAGATTTGCAACTTTGTAATGAGTCCAAACCTGAACACTTGAGAAAAATTCCTCTTCTCACACTACTTAGGCTTGGATATGATAAAAAACAACAACAGCAAGAGGAACCTCCACAGAAGTGTGAAATGAAATAATTGTTTCTTATCATTGTGAGAAGAAACAGAAATAATACCCTTTCAGAGGTTGCTGAGAACATTTCTTTTTCCCAGCAGCCTCTGATAAATATTTTGAGAACTACACAACTTTCCCTATTAAATAAAGAAACTGTGGTGGAAGGGGTCCCCATAGAACGGCATCAGTTTGTGGGATGCCACGCAAACAAGCAAAGCCCCATCCACAGGATGCAAACAGTACACAAAACCACACCCTTTTCCGTCCATGGAAAAACCTCCACGGAACCAGTCCCTGGTGCCCAAAAGATTGGTAGCTGCTGGGGTATATATTTAATAAATTGCATGGTGCATCTTTTCTAAATTATCATCCTATGCTATAGTTATTTTGACCTCAAGTAGCTATGGTCAGGATTGGTCAATCCGTAGATTTCAATAACCATTAGAAAATTGTAAACCCCTTGCTTTAATTCTGCTACTTGACTGCTTGATAAAGAGAATTTTAATATTTTTGTATAGCACACCTAATAACATATCAGAATCAGAAATAGGAGCATGGATGTGGTGATGCTGGTTGTGCTTCCCCTAACGCATTCTGTCAGGACTGTGTCAAAACTAGAAATACATCTAAATAATCAGTAACAACAACAAAATATTATTTTAGATAGGCATAGATTGTGTTTTAAGAAGCTTAAGGTGTGTTGTGATTCAGTAATTTAGGCTCTTCTGAAAGTTTTTTTTTTGTACACCATCCCAAACTCTATCCATACCATGGCTTTCAGGCATCTTGCACCTAGCAGTTTTGTTACCTTATGCAAATCCAACTCTGCTATTCCTATAGATCAGGGGTCCCCAACCCCCGGTCTGCAGACTGGCACCAGGCCACGGCCTGCCAGGAATTGGGTCACGCAAGCAAGCAAAGCCCATCTGCGCATGTATGGGATGCAGGCAGCGCATGAAACCATGCCCCCCTCCCCAGTCTGCGGAAAAATCACTCTCCATGGAACCGGTCCACGGCACTCAAAAGGTTGGGAGCCACTGCTACAGATGATTCTGTCCCCAGAATACATGTAATGAGAATTGTTCCATGTTTATCAGGCTAGATGCAGAGTGTTCCCTCATCTGTTTCTTCTTGTGGTGGAGGGTGCATTTTATTTATGTATTTATTAGATTTTTATCCCACCTTTATTACTTTATCAGTAACTCAAGGCAACGAACATGCCTTAATAAATCTTCCTCCTCCTATTTTCCCTACAACAACACCCTGTGCTGAGGAGAGAGTAACTGGCCCATGGTCACCCACTGGCTTTCATGCGTAAGATGAGACTAGAATTCACAATCTCCTGGTTTCTAAGTCAAACCTACACACCAGTTTACTTTTGTGTTATTAGAAATGCTCATGTTGTTGGTGAAAAGTTTTTTCTATAGAGTCATTTGGCAGTTGGACATCCCATAAATTAAATAAAGAATTTGTTCCCCCTACTGAATGCTTTAAAAAAAAATAAGATTCCCTACCCTGGCAGTGAAAATTAAAAGATAAAGAAAGCAGATACATTTATTACAGTTGGCTCTTCCACAAGATTTGGAATTAAATTGTTTCCACATTTGATGCCTGGCAAGGGTGTTTTGACATATAGATAACAAAAGTTCTTATCCTTCACTGATGGTGGAGAATTAATAATAGAAACAATACAGTGAGGGCTGCTGTACATGAGGTGGAATAAGAAATTTTTATTTCAGTAGTATTTTTTTAAGACAAGCTTTTTAAATGTTTCTTTATTGTAACAGATAAAATCTGACACATGCATTTTCATACATCTTCATCAAAAACACGTTTCTTGTGTTGTAATTCTATACACTAATGATGAATAACAGTAAAAAGTTGATGAGAGCAACTATAGCTGGTTATAATATAGCTCTTTGTTTAATGTATTTGGTTTTTATCCTTTATCTTAGCCTTGAGGAAAAGAAATAGGGTGGTAGATAACAATTTATGATTATGAAATTCTTATAATTTGCATTTGCAAAGAGGTGTGTGAGCATCCATTAAATGGATTTTTTTTCAGCTCATCATAGCCTCCAGGGAAGGGATTGTGTCTAAGAGGTGACACACTTTTAATGACAACCTAAGATGTGAAAACCCAAAAGGAGACTTGAGGGTGGCTTATTGATGTCATTAACCTGGTGAAAACCGCTTGAGGAATTATGTTTTATCTATACAACATCAATCATCTTGAATAGCATGAAAGGTTAACGTGCTGGCTTTCCTTGGAGCAACTGACATATTTAATTCAGGAAGCGACCCTTAATCTAGTTTAGAGTTTTAGTTAGTTTCTTAATTAGCATATTATATTTCATCTTTCTTCTGTTGCTCATAAGGCACATAGTAGATGTTTCTCCATATTTTACTATTCTCAAAAGCAGTCTGGTGAAACAGATTAGGCTAAGAATTGTGTTCCAGTATCAAGCAAATTCAAAGTTTGCCAGTAGGCTTGGTTCACGTACCACCAAAAGCCATAAACTATAGCTTAAGTATCATAGCAGAGTTCATCCATAATACAAAGCATAATACAAGGCCAACGTTTACTTTAAAAGTAATGACTAATAAGGATTTTAACTTGTTCCTACTGACTGAAATTACACACTGTACAAACCCATAATGTGGTTCCTTTGGTTTTGGCTTAATAGGCTATGAATCTAATCTGGTTGCCCATTGTGCATGCGTTAGTACAATACATGAATGTGGCCATTGCAACTAATTAAGCAAATCTTGATTAAAACAAACTACTAAAGGTGAGCTGAAGTCTGCTGATGAATTGGTGGATACATCGGCAACAATATTGAAAATGTTTGCCATTGCCATTTTACCCTTAGCACAATACTCGCCTCCAGTGGCTGCTTCAACATTCCAAGGAAAGAATCCAAAGTTCTATTCCGATTGGAATTCTAGCTGAAAAACTGAGATAGAAGGACCAATGGTCTATCAAGTGTAAGGTAGATTTCCATATTCCTGAGACACAATAAGATTTGTTACCCAAGCTCTACCATCTCACAATTCAAAAACTCAAGTGCTTTTAATAGATCGCCATTCTGGCTGTCCGAACATTTTTCTTATAACAAATCTGTACTGTACTTATTTATGTTTCTTCTGTAACAAGGTCATGCGTGAGCCTTCAGAATAACTTACGGGGATGGAAAAAAACAAAGGAGGAAGAATTAGGCCAGGACAGTGAAGAGAAATTTTATATACGTAATCTTATTTATTCCCTAGATATAATTCCTAGCTGCGTACTGATATTAATGCTCTGTTCCAGGAGTTGCCTTGACTAAGAAAAGGTGCATTGCATTCTAGCTATCAATTTTCCTTTAAAGGTTCCAAGTCAAAACAAACTTAGTTTTTTTTAAAACTATCTAAATTAATATAATGAAAGAATGATAAGGAAGAGAGGGGAAAAAAAATCTCTCACATTTTTTATGTTTCTTACAACTGTGCATCAACTCTTGAGAAGAACCTTAAATAGATGTCAGTGGAAACTGAGAACTGTACAAAAGAGATTTTTACTATTTTGATCAAATCACTTTTTCAAATTTAGGCTTTAAAAGGAAGAGCAAGGGGATTTGAAAAACAGTGTCAATGTTCCTGCTTTCTGCTATCTGATGTTTCTTGCATACAGGTTGAGTCTGATAAGTCTCTAGAATAGCTGCTAAATACAAGACGTTTCATAAAAATGACCTGTATCGCTAATCATATTTAGTATATTTCTTAGTAATTTGTAATCCACAATGAGTATGTGTTTGTTTCATATGTATGTTGTGTTTTTAATCATATTTTGGCTTTCTTTTTCTGAAAATGCCTATTTTTTTTTCATTTCAGCAAGGGAAACCCTATGTTTTTGATAGAGTATTACCTCCCAATACATCCCAGGAACAAGTTTATAATGCCTGTGCCAAACAAATTGTTAAAGGTAAGAGTTTTTTTTAAACAACTATTTTTGTGGTAGAGAAGTTGGTGCTGAGCAGAAGTAGGGAATGCGTAGAAAGCTCATGTAAAAGGGATGGGCAGATTGTGTAAATGGCCTGCTGGTTTTGGGGTGTCTGTGTGTGTGGGTTGTTTCTCCTGATGTGTGAGTGTATAAATTTATATAAATATTTTTAAAAATAAAATTTTAGACTCCTCTGGAAGCTCATGGATGTTAACAAGGGTTGATGAGCCTCCTTTTTCTAAGTGGTAGAAGGCATGAAAAATCATGCAAATAATTAGAATAATGACACTCTTTTTGATGTCATGTCCAATTCAAGAAAATTCAGGAGATGACAATGTGACTATTTGCACAGAATAAATGAATGAGCATGCTGGTTTCCATCAGGGTTTCATCTGTAACACTGATGTGTTCTCTTAAAAAAAACCCGAGTCAACAAACTATCATTTGTTTTCGTTGCTATTATCTACTCTGGGATAAGATCTCAAGTAAGGGCCGTGTTCTGGAGAAGGCTGATTAATTTACATTAACCAGCATTCCCTGGTGTTGATCCTCCTGTGAGATTATAGTAGTGCTTATGACCATGGGAGTTTCATGGCTGAATATCTTAAATGTATTACAATTTTAATGTTACAGGGTCTCCCCGAACCTCCTTTTAGTTACACGTATTACCTTTTTTGCCATATTTCTTAATTTATATAGTATAATTAACAAGAATATTTTGTATAACAGTGAACAGAAAGTAGCGGAAGCAGTATATTATGCATTAACTTGCAGATTAACCAATATTGAGACAGTTGGTTAGAGCTCTTTATTTAAAGTGATTTACTGTAACTTCTCCATTATGCTGTTGACACGATTATAGTTTATCCCTTAGCTATTCATACTGCAGACGTGAAACACTTTTCATAGTTCCAAAAGAAGAGAATATGCGTAGCTCAGAGTTGAACTATGGAATCCTTGGTGCTCTCTGAATTTGGTTGTTTGCTTGTGGACTTTTCATTACCCACCTAGGTAACATCATCAGTGTGAGTGAGTTTGGGTTTGTTCCCTGCTTACTCTCCCTTTGTGAATTGGAATTCAGTTCAGTGAGTGTAATATAAAGTTAGGAAACAAGGAATTACGGATGTGTAGCCCATAATTTAGACCATCCTTTATGAGATAACCATCTATGCTATTTGATGTGGATGGTTTATTAAACCGAATGATTAAAAATACTCATTTAATTCTAATTGTCATCCATCTAGTAATTAGCACCACATTAGTGAGCTCATATTAGGGCAGTTCACTGAGAAAAAAATATTCCCTCTCCCTCAAGGTGCAAAGCACGGTTCTTTACAGGATAATTTCTCTCACTACATGATTTCAAATAAGCGTTACTATTTGTGTAATGAGTTTGATTCTGATATGTGTCAAGAGTGACTTTTAAAATTTCCGATAAAATGAAACATTAGTAAGTATTAATCATTGTTAAATGCTGTGGGCATTTAGTATCATTGCAAGGTTTGGTTTGTTCAGATAACAAGATTTTCATCTGCAATTTTTCAGACCTGCTTGAAAACGTGAGACAATTCGGTTAATATCTTTTCCTCCCCCCCCCCCCCATGAATCATTTAACATTTTCTCATATTCTCAGGGAAGCTAGACTCTTGGATCCATTCTTGTAATTGGTGTGAATCTGGTAACACTTAAAAGTTATGCTCATAATAGAGGCTGTCATTTTGTTCAATAAGTGGATTACTTATTTAAAGTTACACCAGTACAGGCAGTCCTCGATTTACGACCACAGTTGAGCCCAAAATTTCCATTGCTAAGTGAGACAGTTGCTAAGTGAGTTTTGCCCCATTTTATGACCATCTTTGCCGCAGTTGTTAAGTGAATCACTACAGCTGTTAAGTTAGTAACACGGTTGTTAAGTGAATGTACGCTCCCCATTGACTTTGCTTGCCAGAAGGTCGCAAAAGGCAATCACATGACCCCCGGGATACTGCAACTGCTATAAATATGAGCCAGTTGTCAAGCATCCAAATTTTGATCAAGTGACCACAGGGATGCTGCGAAAAATTGTCATAAATCACTTCTTTTCAGTGCCATTGCAACTTTGAATGATCACTAAATGAATGGATGTAAGTCGAGGAATACCTGTGGTATAATCTTATTGAGATGCAGTTTGGAATATTAGTCTTCATTCAGAAAAGTATATTTGTAGGAAGAAAGATCTTGATGCCAGAGCACTAAAAAAACCCTTAGAATTGTGTGGAATCTTAACACCTCTGCCTTCCATCTTTGCTAGTGGGGCTTCAAAGATGCATTTCCTACACGTACCCTCGCCTTTTTCATTCTCTCTCTCTCAGGCTGTTTAGCTAATAGTCCATTTTCTATGTAGAAAATGGTTGTTCTATCTGTTGAATCCTAATTATGGAAAAGAATTAACATTATGACTGAAGTTCATAGAAATGAGAAATCACCAATATGCATAGGCTGATAGCATTTTGTCTTTTTGTTGTAGCTGTTTACAGAACATGTGAATATGTTCAATTTTCACTTTCACATGCAAATGTGGATCTGAAGTAAATCTGGAAACTGAACTTGCTGCAATCTTGATTTTTTTTTTTGTTAAAAAAAAAAGAACTTAGAACAAATTTACAGGTGTAATTGTTTACTGGATTCTTCTCGATCTCAGTGTAAAAAAATATTAACAGCCCAAACAGTTTATTTGCGTATCTAACTCTGTTGAATTGTGAGAGAAATTAGTCTTAAAGTCAAAATTTATTTTATTTTGTCAATGACATGTAAGAGAAAGTCTAGCCAAGTTAGGGAGAGGAGTCAAATGGAGCACAAGAAGGTGAAGTCAAACTTCCCTAGAATGCCATTGAACCTTATCTAGGCTCTACCAGGTGCAAAACATCAGTCTGAGAAAATTTCTGTTTATAGGGTTGAGTAATAAAACAGCTAATTGAACCCTTCACATGTAATTGAACCCTTCATGTATGGGTCTGGCAGTTTGTGCCTAACAGATAGTAGCTACTGTATATAGCTTTGTATAAGCCCATCGGCAGATAAACTTATCCTTGAATTTTTAACCAAAATTCCATTAAAAATGTGCAACTGACCTGCATTTTTCATAGCATTTTGGTTAAAAATTGGAGGGTTTGCTTAGCCATAGGTAGGCTCATATGCAAATACATGGGTTATATAGGTACTTTAAAAGGGTATGATCAAATACATTCATGGACAAGTCCATCTGTAGATACACCAAACCCAATTTTTGGAATGTACTTTGGCATCTAAAATTCTCAGTTTATCTATAAGTACATACAGTAGATACTAATATACTGAATCTGCAGTAGATACAATATACTGCCTCCGCTGCTTTATATAGACATAAAGAAAAAGAATCTGGACTCGGATCCAAGAAAATCTATTTAAAAATAAATAAATTAGTTTTCCCCCCAAAAAATTATTTTCATGATTTCTAATTATTGCTCTGTAGGTAGTCCATACGTACCTGCAGGTATAAAGTATGAAATGTCCTTGCCCTGATAAGGATTCAGGAGGCATTTGGGAAAGCATTAACAGCCCCTCGGTTTTGCTCAGTTGATTAGGAAATAGGCAGCCAGATCACCAGGTCAGAGAATGGGCATTAGAGAAAAATTAAGGGTTCAGAACTGGGGCTAGAGTTTCCTGCCCCTTTTCTTCTTGTTCTAAAATAGTGTCTCTTGTTTTTCTTGATCCAGTGGGGATTTTAAGTGGGCAAGTCCATCTCGGCTAACACAGCTCCATTTTTTTTTACATTAAACTTTAAAAAGTCACAATTTGTAGGAGCTGAACAGGCTAGCCTGAGTGAGGGTGGGGTTAAATGCACCATCAGTTTGGAATCATTACATTCCAATCTAGCACCAATTTGGCTTGATCATTAGTAGATCAGATTCTTCCGTTTTAGTTAGCATGTAATAAACTTTTAGTGCTTTGAACTTAACTCNTCTCTCTCTCCCTCCCTCCCTCCCTCCCTCCCTCCCTCCCTCTCCCTCTCCCTCTCCCTGTATATTAAAAGAACAGGAAACAATATCAGGTTGTTAAAATTATTTAATTTTCCTCAACATTATAATGCAATATTGAAATAATAAATTAAGACAGAATCATATTGGCCAATCTCCTCTCCTCTTTGATACAAAGCGAACTCAGAGGCCGATAATTGATGAATTTTGTTAAGCCTACTTAATAGAATATTGTGCAGAGAAGCTCCAGTACTCTTGTCAATTTCTTGAGGACAAGGGATGGTAAATACATCTCAGCAGCATTCAAATTATTCAAAGCCATTTAAAATTATTTTAGCCCAGCTCCTGTACAATGTGCAGCTATGTTTCCCAACTATGTCCCACTGAGATAGATCCAGTCTACGTTTCTTCATGCAGCAACGATAACACAACAATAACAATTTGATTTACACTATAATTTTCAAATTGAAGGAAGTTAACATAGTTTTCATAGCTTGAACTATCTTTTCCTGTTCTTTAAATGGATGTAATATAAAATAACTTAGGAATACAGGTATTTTTCCATGAAGATATAATCATCTTTTTTCCAACAATCCCATTTTGATATAGCCAAAGATCTTAATAGACTGAAATACAATCTATGTACATTAAAGATAATATATCTAATGTAAACTTTTCCTCAATGTAGCTGTTAAAATCTTAGCATCAATAATTAAGAGAGACATTGGTCAATAGCAGATACACTCATAAGATCATTACCAGACTTCAATATTATGATAATGTAAGCTTTATTGTATGAAGATGGCATTTTAATAAAAACCTGAAATATCTTTGGAAATATAGGAAATGATTCACCTTGGTTTTGTTTATACCATGGTTATTTCATCTAGTGCACAGATTTCATCATATCAGTAATACAACAGATATTTCTGAAATGTTGGGAGTGCAGCCAATTCAGCTGACTGAACATCTAAAATGTCTAGACTTTTT
>NW_015386246.1:491000-494193 GCF_001527695.2 Protobothrops mucrosquamatus | reverse complement strand
TTGTATGAAGATGGCATTTTAATAAAAACCTGAAATATCTTTGGAAATATAGGAAATGATTCACCTTGGTTTTGTTTATACCATGGTTATTTCATCTAGTGCACAGATTTCATCATATCAGTAATACAACAGATATTTCTGAAATGTTGGGAGTGCAGCCAATTCAGCTGACTGAACATCTAAAATGTCTAGACTTTTTCATTTAAAATGTCTGCTCTCTAGCTATATCTTCCCATATAGAATATAGTCTCTTATAGAACTTAAAAAGAAAAAAAATATTATTAATTGCTTCAGAGGAGGCTGTCACAACTTTGTATTAATCAGTGAGTGTTGTTGTTGTTGTTAATTGCAAAGTCATGTCCGACCCATCATGACCCCATGGGCAACGTTCCTCCAGGTCTTCCTGTCCTCTACCATCTTCTGGAGTCCATTTAAGTTCACGCCTACTGCTTCAGTGACTCCATCCAGCCACCTCATTCTCTGTCATCCCCTTCTTCTATTGCCCTCAATCTGTCCCAGCATTAGGCCCTTCTCCAGTGAGTCCTTCCTTCTCATTAGGTGGCCAAAGTATTTGAGTTTCACCTTCAGGATCTGGCCTTCTAAAGAGCAGTCGGGGTTGATCTCTTCTAGGACTGACCGGTTTGAACGCCTTGCAGTCCAAGGGACTCGCAGGAGTCTTTTCCAGCACCATAGTTCAATCAGTGAGTAGATGGGATCAACAAGATTGTATGTAGGAGTACAGCAGGCTGTTGGGGTGATTCCTAAGCAGGATTTTAGTGTTTGGTGATTTTTCTATCCATGATATCTATCCATTTTTCTGAATACATCTTTAATGTTTCATTCAGGCTAAAAGGTATTAATTTTGAATTCATAGCTTTAAATCTTTCACAAAATTGTGCAACTGCAATTTTTATTATTAAATTTATTTGCTGCCCATCTCACAATTTGAGATAACTCTGTGCCTTGTTAATCCAGAGTTGTGGGGGTTTTTTTGGGGGGGGGACTGGGGGATTTAAATCTGTTGCTTCATTGAGTTTCCAAATTGCTTAAACTAAACCTGCAGTGCTCTATAGATAGATGAAACAATGTTCTTTGGTTTATAAAAGTTGGCCTGGTCGTGAATAGGAGAATAGTGATGGCTATTGAAAAAAAAAAGAGCAATTGATTAGAAAACTTTCAAAAGGTGACCAGTTTCTTTTCAACATTACCATCTATGTTTCTCTTACTCTGAATACCTAATCTTTTGGGTTTTAAGGGCTGTACATGGCTGAAAAGAATGCAAAAGCTGTAATCCATTAGGGCAGTGTTTCTCAACCTTGACAATTTTAAGGCATGTGAACTTCAACTCCCAGAATTCCACAGCCAGCAATGGATGAAACCAGAACACAGACTAATTAATTAAATTGAAATGCTATTACTTTATCTAAATGAAAGGGATTAATTTCCAAATATTTGATCATTTTATTTCTTGGTCACATTCAACATTTCAGTTTTAAAGAGTTTTGAAGATCATATCCTAGAGCAGTGGTTCTCAACCTATGGGTCGCGACCCCATTTGGGGTCGATCGACCATTTCACAGGGGTCGCCAAGCAAGGCTGTCTGCCATTTTTTTCCCCTTTTCCGGCGGGTGCCTTACCTCCCTTGAGCTGGGCCAGCTGGTGGTCGGCCTGCTCCGTCTCTGCCGCTTGCCAGCTACACCTCGGCCGGCGCAAGGGGCGGAACCACGCATGCGCGGCGCTCCCGGGCAGGGAAAGTCCTCGACTTACGACCGGTTGGGTAGTCCTTGACTTACGACCGGTTTAGTCCTCGACTTACGACCAGTTTAGTCCTCGATTTATGACCGGTTTAGTCCTCGACTTACGACCGGTTGGGGGTCGCGGCATTAAAAAGGTTGAGAACCACTGCCCTAGAGAGTGAAAAATTGTTAGTTCAACATCTCTGCACAAACTGTTGCTATTCTGTTTGTGTAAAAATCCATAGGATGAGTGGAAAATAATCTTGCTTAAGTCCACAATTTGCAGAGCTCAGCCAAGGTAACGTTATAGATTCTATTTCATCCTGTTCCCTCTTACACACTTACTTTCTTCTTGTGTCATCATGAGATAATGCTTAGAGCCATTACATTTACACAGAGAAGAATATGCATGTGTATGCACTATCCCTATGAATAAGTGAAGAAACCCTGCTGAAAATACTGAAACAATCCTAAAAGCATACTGTATCTCTTCAATGCATTTTAGCTTGGGAGAGTCAGCACCACTTCTTTGGACAGCTCCTTGAATATAAAAAAAAAACCCAAATCCTGCCTTTAACTGCTTTAAATCATTATTTAGCATTACATTTATCCACAAACAATCTTTGGTTTACTAAAACACACCTGTTAATCAATTTATGCAGAAATTGGAAGAGCTGAACATATTTTATTTCAATAAATATTATCAACAGCTTGTGGAATCAAAGCATCTAGCAGGTTATCAAAACTGTTTAATATGCTTACAGCACATTTTTTGTTTATTTATATTTTGATTTTAAAATATCCTAAGGTTTTTGGATCTAATGAATATGATACTGAATTGCATTTCTCAGAAATTTAAAGGCATAGCACTTTATCTTACTATTAGACTTATTGCCAGTTCAAAAATAGATAAGAATAATTTGGGATGTTATTTTACTGTTTATAATTAAACATATTCAGCAGAAGGGTAAATGTAAAACTCAGCATAGAGTTATGCATTGTAGATCGGTATTTAAAATAGGCAAACTTATTTAAAGCACAAATGTCTAGAATAGAGATGCCCTTCAGTGTTATTTTGATTTGTATGGAAAGTTATGTCAGTTCTTGTTCCCTGTGCATTGCAGAGTACAGTGTGAAATTGCTTTCCTCTCCAATTACTTGACAGATGAAATCCCTCCAAATAAACCTGAATGCTTTTAAAAAATTAAATTGACTTCCACAAAATAGTGGGTAGCCAAAATAGTGAACATTTGTGAACATTTCCTAATTGTAGGTGTTACAGATATTCGGATTACCACATTTTATCCGAATCATAAGTAACTTTTTTTTAATCCTCTATCTACAGTTTTATTGACATTAAGCTGACAAAACAATTTTAAATGTGGGAGGTAGAGTGGTTTTTGTTTTTTTGGTAGTACAGGAAGAACAATACACAATATAAGGTGTAGATGTGACTG